>NW_028242396.1:57500-306977 GCF_964263255.1 Lissotriton vulgaris
GGTGGATTGTGCCTCAGGTCACGTGCCCATGTCAGCGATCAGCGTAGTGGACATCCCTTAAACAAACTATTCACGCTGATGACAAACAATACATGTCCTGAGAGACATACCTGGACCTCATAAGGATGGGTCACCAAATCACAAAAGGTTGCATACTCAGGCCTAAGACCACTAGAGAATTGACTCCCCCACAAATGATGGGCCCAGAATGTGAGTGATGATGTCATGTTAGAATCATGCACCATGGGTCAGATTTACAATAAGAGTTGCATCTCTGCATATCAGCAGGGATGGCCAAGTAATTGTGCCTCACAGCAGACATCCCTTGCGCCATCATGGCTGTGCCGCATGTACAAAGCTGTGCGCTGTGGACCAAGTATAGACAGAAGTGTGAAGCCTATGCTGTCATAAAGGTGAAGCACCACTGGAGTTGGGTCGCAAGCGCAACGCAGCTCCAGCAAGGCAAGCGGCGAGCCGATGCCCAACATGCAGCATCAATTCTCACGTCTCCTACAAGCAGGTGCAGGGTTGGGACGCAGCATGGCTACGAAAATGACAGTGTAATTTTGTACTTTTCATGCTCCCACTGTTTGGTGGCGTATGTGTGCTGGAAGGTATGAGAATAGGAAAGTCGGATGGATGTTGTCAGCCACCTACCCCCTGTCAGTGCATAAATGACATGAAATGAACTGTTCCCCCTTTTGCTACATAATCATGCATAACACCTGCATTGTCCTTTCACTTTTTCCTACATCAGAACAACAGGATGGCAGTGGATTTGTTTACTGATTGTGGATGGCCCAGGATGAATAAAAATGGCAGCAAAATACTTCCTGTGATGTGTTTCCTGTCTCCCACTACCTGTATAACATTTCCTGTATGAAATAATGTGTTCCGGGTCATTTTCGCAAGTTACGGCGCAAAACCGTAGTTTCCGGTTTCGTAGCGTAGTGCGCGTGCGCGTAAACGACGCTCCGGAACCGGAAACTACGAAATCGGGCCGTAAATTACGAAAATAAACTAGACCACATCATTGCATACAGGCAAGGTGATACATCAAGTGGGAGACAGGAAATACTTTACAGGAAGTACTTGGCAGCCATTTTGTGGTCATTCAGAGTCATCCCCTTTCACTGATCAGATCCACAGGCATCCTGCTGCTCTCATCTTACCAATTTCCCCATAATGGCTCAGGAATATGAGGAGAGAGCCCCCCCTTTCTCAGACAGGGAATTGGACATCTTGATGGAGGGGGTGCTGGAGAAATTCCCTCAGCTATTTGGGGACCCTGAGCAACAGCTGAGCAATGCAGCCCGGGGCAGGGTATGGGCCAACATCGCCGAGCGCTGCAGTGCAGTGGGAGTGTTCACCAGGAGGGCTAGGACGTGCCGCAAGCGCTGGGAGGACCTGAAGCGGTGGGCCCGTCACAAGGCTACGGAGCTGGCTGGCCTGTCCACCCAGCACCATGTACATCGTCCTCGCCTCTCACCACTGTACAGGAGGGTCCTGCGAGCAGCGTGGCCAACCCTCCATGCTCAGCTGGAGGAGCACGAGCAGCATAGACCTAGTAAGTTCATCATATGCAATATGAGTCTGGGAGTATGATGTGAGTGAAACAGTGCTGTACCATTGTGTGTCCCATGCCTCCATTAGCCAATTCCATGTCCAAGCAGCAGTCACCAAGTTTTGATAGGCACACTGTGGCATATGGACTATACAGGCCAGAGTGCACTTTGGGAGTTGTAATGTTCTCATGACAACTGGGTAAATGAGCCACACTCATGCATCCATATTGAATTCTGCTCTGCCAGCACCACTACAATTGTACCAAGTCCATCATAACGGATGTGTGCATTGGATGAGCGATGGCACAGAGACGGTCCAGTCTGCACATGGCAGGCCATGGGGGATTGGATGTTGTGATTAGCATTGCACCTGTAGCGTTGTGTTACAATTGAGACAGATCATCATGTGCCTTGGAGTCAAGACAGATATTGAGATCCTTGCATCACTCACAAGTTCTCATAGGTCTGCAAGGTGTGACCACTGACAGACGTCTGACCCTCAGTGGCCTGTATGACATTTCACATGCACAGATAGCTGACACAACTGCCCACCACTGTTCAGCGGTGATACTGCACTACCGTGTCAGTCAAGTAAGTCACTATGTGGCACTGGATTGTCTGAAGATGTGTGGGGACATCAAAAGGCTAGACACACAATGTAGCTAGAGGAGTACTCCAGACCCCACGTGGATGTGTGACCCACATTTGTCTTGTCCCATACAATGCTACAATGCAGATGACACTTGTCCAGACGTTAAATAGCTGCAAATCAATATCAATGGCCAATATCATTTCTATCTGGACTCTTCATGTTCTCCTCTGGTGGACTTGTAGTTGAACTGGTACATGCAGCAGTGACACGACACACAGATCACAACAATGCCAAGGTTGAGGTTTGGATAATTCAGTTGCGCAAGCCACAATAATACACATGAGATGTCCATGTCAAACTCAAATCAGTATATGACAGTGTGCATACATGTAATGTAAGTGCATGGACAGAATGGGTGTTGGGAGCACACTGCCTCACAGTCCCAGCACGGTTTGTCCCTTTGCATCCTGGTAAATGCAGTACACATTCCAAACTCACTTTGGAATAATCTGGAGTGATACACCAAAATTGCTGCTGACTTTGCTGTATATCCCTAGACACGTGTTCCTGGAATGAGTGCTTCATCAGTAGAGAGCTGCAGTTTCATGGAGAGCAAAGTAAATCATCTTGCTTTGCTGTGTTCCTGTGAGTGTTACTGTGACCTCAGAATAACTTGGCAGCATTCCCAGCAAACACAGATGAATCAGGAGTTAGTTAGTACTGTACACAGCATATACCCGGATGCAAAGGGGCAAACTGTGCTGGGACTGTGAGGCTGTGTGCTCCCAACCACCACTTAGTCCATAAGGACTGATGGGCAGATCAACAAGGCACTTGCGCCTCTTTGCACCGCCATTGGGTCACTTTAGTGACGCAGCGGCGGAGCACACAAAGCGCCATGCTGCTGGATTATTACAACGTGACGCATACGGTGCAGGATTGCATCCTAAAAGTGGCTGAGTGAAACTACAAGATACCACTCAGTCACTATTAGGGCCAAGCGAAGTCAAATCTACGCACCTGCTTGAAGCAGGTGTTAGGATTGCCGCAGCATGTTAGCGATCGTGCACCCCCGAGCCTTGCTGGAGGCGGCTCCGCAATTGCCACGCCACTACAGCAAAGCTCGGCCCTTCCACCGGGGATGCATCACACATCTGCCCACCCAAGCGCCACAGTGTGCCGCTTGGTACATGTGGTCCAACAGGGGTGACGCACGGGTGGGCTGATGCGTTACAACTCATCAGACACACCTCTGCTGATTAGCGGAGATGCGCCAGAAGTTGTAAATCGCCCCCTGATAACTGTACAGTGTGAATAGAGTTAAACAAATTTGGACCTAGGCTATTCTATGTATGTGTAGCGTCATGCATGGAACAACCACCACATCAAGATTTTGCTTATACTTCTGCAGGCACGGTTGATGAGACAGGAGATCCGCAGGAAGAAGTCCGGAGGATTAGACCATCTGTTCGGCGACGGCTAAACCCTCTTTCCACTAGCGATGAAGGGGAGGAGGAGGAGGAGGAGGAGGAGGAGGAGGAGGAGGAGGAGCCATCAACATCTGCAGGCCAGAGGGTTTCACCCACCCGGGATAAAGACGAACACTACACCGGTACTATGTCCCAGGTGGAGGCTGTGGACAATGAAGGGGGGGGGTGACGAACCGGACACCTCGGACCATGATGTGGGGGATGGCCCCTCACCCACACATACATCACTAGTGGGTCACAAAGAGGTGTCCCCGGGGAAGGCCAACATTCCATCTGGGCCTGCCATCTGCCCCACCGTACCTCTAGAGTCCCCCATGCCATCGGGGGCTCCTGCTCAATCCCCTGATACCAGTCTCCCTACTCTTGGCCGCCAAGCCAAACACATCGGCTCCGGATCGGAGGCACCACGTCCCTTCTGTGTCCCCCCCAGTGCCGGTGCTGTTCCTCCTGTGGCTGTGCCAGGGGACTTGAGTTGGATGGTCGAGGGTCAACCAGACATGTCCGCTCGCATCTTGCTACAGGTGTGTCTGGAGATACGCTCGATGCGAGCTGACCTAGTCCGATCTATGGACAACATCGGCATCCAACTCCAGTCCCTGACCACAGCCATTACCTCTTTCATCTCCCAAGTGCCTTCCCATACCACCGTCAATGTGTCCCCCTGTCCGTTGGCCCACACTGGTTCCCCCCATACGCCTCGTGTGTCACGTTCCCGTGTGGTGCCTGTTCCTGCATCAGCCAGACGTGTGGATGTATCCGACCCTGAGGAGCTAGACATTGTGCTCCTGGATGATGACCAGAAAGACACTTGACTGTTGGACTGAGACATTGTTTTGGACGATGATTTATTTCTCCCCTTGTGAATAGACTGGTTCCCATGACGCTACCTGACGTATTATATTTGTTTTGCCCCACCCAAATCCAAGTTCCCTTCTCCTTCTGAATTAAGATCATCATTTGTTTTCCTTTCTCCCTTCCAAACCGACGGTTTCTTTGTGTTCCTACATAAATTACTTTGCAGTATTATACTTTGTCTGACTAGTTTCACTTCATTTTGAATGTCTATTGCCAAATATAGACACATATTTAGTAAGTCATATGCTATGCATACTACAACGTGTTGCCATGATGTGTTACACTTGTACCTGTCTCACACACACACACACATGCCTACATCGTCAGAAGAGACATACTACACAACAGAATATTACAGTAGTAGATATTTATTGTCAAAATACTCCTAAGGAGCCCAAAACAAATAAGCCATTTTAATGGCGGTCATGTTTGCGTTGCCGCAATCGTGGGGGGGAGGAACGCGGTGAGGGGTGAGGTCGTCGCCTTCGTGTCTGTGGGTGTTGTCCAGGCTGATCAAGAGGTGCAGGTGCCAATGGTGTCTGCACATTAGGTGTCTGTGGCTGGACAAGGGCTGGTTGATGAGGTGGTTGAAGTGACTGTGCAGAGGTTGGTGGTGGTTGGGCAGGTAGTGGGGGTGGTGGGAGTGACTGTGCAGTGGTTGGTGGTGGTTGGGTAGGTAGTGGGGGTGGTGGGAGTGACTGTGCAGAGGTTGGTGGTGGTTGGGCAGGTAGTGGGGGTGGTGGGAGTGACTGTGCAGTGGTTGGTGGTGGTTGGGCAGGTAGTGGGGGTGGTGGGAGTGACTGTGCAGTGGTTGGTGGTGGTTGGGCAGGTAGTGGGGGTGGTGGGAGTGACTGTGCAGTGGTTGGTGGTGTTTGGGCAGGTAGTGGGGGTGGTGGGAGTGACTGTGCAGTGGTTGGTGGTGTTTGGGCAGGTAGTGGGGGTGGTGGGAGTGACTGTGCAGTGGTTGGTGGTGGTTGGGCAGGTAGTGGGGGTGGTGGGAGTGACTGTGCAGCGGTTGGTGGTGGTTGGGCAGGTAGTGGGGGTGGTGGGAGTGACTGTGCAGCGGTTGGTGGTGGTTGGGCAGGTAGTGGGGGTGGTGGGAGTGACTGTGCAGCGGTTGGTGGTGGTTGGGCAGGTAGTGGGGGTGGTGGGAGTGACTGTTCAGGGTGCGGGTGTGTTTGTATACCTTGGCTGTGGTGCTGTGCAGTTTGTGTTACAGGTGTGGGGATTTGCTGTCCTACAGGCCGACATGATTGTCCCCCTCCCTGCGTTGGCTGTGAAGGTAGACTTTGGACCACTCTCACCATGCCCTCCATCATCTTCATGGCCAAGGCATGGTGTCTTGCACTCTCTTCCCTTTGGATGGATATCAGGTCTCTTGTATTTCTAGACATTTCCTGCCAAGTGCTATCCATCCTGTCCAAAGCTTGGCCCACCCTGTCCACCCCCTGAGGGAATTGGGCCATGTCCTGCAGGAACCCAGATATGTCAGACAGGGTAGCCCCTATGGCCCGAATGTCCTGCCTCACATCTGCCTGCTGTTGGAAGAAGTCCTGCTCCCACTGGCCACCATAGTCATGTGCAGGCCCCCTCTGCTGGTGTCTGCCAGGGATGAGATGAGCAGGTCCAAAAACAGGGAGGCTGGCAGGTAGAAGTCTGTGGGCAGGAGAAGGGTTCCCAGGGGATACCTGGTCCACAACAGGGCTGGCACTTCCCACAGATGGTGGAGAGAATGGCAGGGATTCACTGCGTAGGGAAGAGTGGGTAGGGGAACCACCATGTCGGTCCCGGACGTGAGGGCTGTGAGTGAGTGATGTCTGTGAGTGGATGTGTGGTAGCTGTGTCTGTGTTGATATTTGCCGTGGTATTGATGGTTTGAGAGGAGGCAGACGGGCGTTGCTTGTCAGAAGATGTGAGGCGGGGACGTCAGTATTGTCATCCCCGGAGTCTAACAAATTGTACTCATCATCCTCCTCAAAGGCAACGTCCTCTTGCTCTTGATCCTCCTCCTCTCGGGCATGAGTTGCAGCCGACATTGCTGCCTGGAGGATCAGGGGATTCTCCCCTCGGATTTCCCGTCTGCCACTACTGGTTGTCGGTCTGTCAGCCTCTTTAACAGCATCATCTGAAACACAGAGGTTGCAACTGTATTGGTGATTGACCAGGTATTACATGTGCAGCAACACCAGGGTTGTATTTACTGCACCTTGCATCAGCAGATGAGGATCATGTGATCTGGTTTGGATACCACCACAAATGGCCGCTCACACCATAGCCCTGAGGTGTTACACGGAGATCTACATGATACTAGCAAACTCACCAGTTCCAGCCACAACTCTCTGTCCCTTTGCGTTCCCTCCTAGTCTATCCTGCTGCACCTGTCTCACCATAGTAGTTGTAGACATAGCTGTAGAGGGTAGAAACAACATCATCAACAATCTGCCTCACCAAATGACAGACATGCATATGTGTCACTCCTGGTCTGTATTTCACTTAGTAATCAACAACTGTTGATTCCATGTAGAAGGGGATCTTGATCTATGTTATGGCTTTGTAATCTGAGCTGTTGACACTCCTCATGCCCTATTTACCTGAGGGACAGGTGCGTGACAGTTTCACAGCTGCAGCCAGGATGTCATGCATCCCCCGGGATGGTGTGCGCTGCAGTGGTCTCATCCTGTCAGCACCTGTGATGAGAAATACATGTCCATATTTTCGTACAACAGATTGTAGCTATGAGAACAAATGACATTCTCATTAGCCATTTGTGGATAATCAAGGACGCTGTGCAGCATGCATGGCTCATTGACTTAACAAGTGGGCACCTGCTCACAAGCAGCATTTGCAACCTTACAGCCATGCGGCACTTACATCAATTAGATGACACATCAACTGACAGACTTGTATGAGAAGGTTACTGATTTCACCCTTACCATTGTGACTGACTATTTTTATGGGTGTAATGTTGTGTGTTGAGAAGTCAGAAAGGAGTTCATGTGTGAGATGTGCAATTGTCAGGGGCCTGATGTTGCCCATATGTGCTTCCCTACCAATGAGGTCACACAGCTCATTATTGAATGAGAGAACGCAGATTACTAATGTCCATCCTTTGAGTGTTCTCTGTTCCCATGCTCCATTTCCAACATCATGGTACTACTCACATGACAACAGATAGTATCTTGGGTGTGCAGCAGACATCCAAACCTCATATTTCATACACTCACCAATACATGTGTATATGGTAGAAGGGAGGCAAGCAGAAGACAACATGTGGATTTGATCACACATTGCAGAGGAGGTGAGAAGCTTTGAATCTTCGCACCTGCACTGGATTATCCTGTTGCTCTTCAGCAAAATGATTTTGCAGGTGTAACTGCATGAAGAATCACCTCAGCAGCCCCTACACCCATCTCACAGGTACACAACTGGCACCAGTGTGTGCCTCAGCCATGCCAATTTCATATTGATTTGTGCATGTTAATTTTCCTAGGTATTTAGCATATCATTGACTTGCAAGCCTGTTGTGTTGTGGAGGTTTCTCATGACACATTGTTCTATTGTATGTCCATTGTGCACACACTTGGCATACATTTTGTGTCAGCATCTCATTTGCCACCAGGGTCTGATCGGCCATGTGTTCAAATGCCCCATGTGAGCATATTGTGATGCAGGATAACAGTGTTGTACAACACATATGGTGGAGGTGAAAGGCACAGTTCATAGGCATTCAGCAAGCTTGACTTACCGTGGCCCAGCACCGGATCAGTCTGTGGTCCCTGGGCAGATGTGAAGTCCAACCTAGTAGCAGGAGTCAGTGGGCGTCTGGGGTTATGGGAGGACGGCATTGTACCTAGAATGATAAGTTTATTTGGCAACTTTACATTCCTGCTGCCACATGTGATGCATTGGATTCCTGGCACAGGACGGGCACAAGCAGTCATGGTCACCACCGTTGCAGTAGTGTGTCATACATTATGTAATGTGTGATCCCACATATAACTTAGATTGGGCCCACTACCTTGATGCTACCTATAGCACAATGACATGCCTACGACTCCAGAGGTAAAGTCCACTATCGTGTTTTGTTGAAGTCCGAAATTTATCCATCCAATGTACGCAGTACATGATCAGCTCTGTGGACTGTGCTGAACAAAGTATGTATGAAAGATTTGAAGTTGGACAGTGTATGCATTGTCAATACTACAGAGACTGCTATCTCCCCGTTTGGTCTTCATTTCCGTATCGGTGCAAATGCTACTTCTTGATTATGTCTACAAACACTATTACAATATGGTGTATACACCCTTCTGACTTGTTGTGGCCCTCGATTACAGGATTGCTTTCCCCGTTCTGGGTCTGTTGATGTAATACATGTTGTGTACCACATTTACTAAGGTATGATGAGGCAAGACATGTTATAATTTGTATTTCGCTGTTCACAAATGTCATAAGTAAACGGTGAATGTCCATTGACGTCTCCAATTGTCATGCAGCAAATGTAGCATAAATGGTTGTCTTACATAGCTGGGCACTATTTGTCCCTCTGTTGTCTACTGACCATGTATGCTTTTTGACCATCTCCTTTGACTTACCAGTTAGTGTGGTTGACATGCCTTCATCAGTACGTTGCCGAATCCTCCTATGCGATGCGGTGACCTCTGCTACTGAAGTTGTCGGTGCTCTGGCTGGATGTGTCAATGGGTGAGAAGAGAGAAAAGTAGACAAATGGAAATGTGCTTGTGTACAGTTTCGGGGATTTGCCCATATCTTCTGTGTGATAACAGTATTGCGTGGAACTGCCGCAGACTGGGCAGGTAGGAGCAGTGGTGTGTTGGGGATGTAATGGCGTGGCAGATTGGAAATTGGACAACAGGATAGGTGTTGGACATGTTTACATCAGAGGATACTCTCACCATCTGCTTTGTGATTTAGGCCAGCACAGGGTGATGTACTGTTTGGAGACTTTAGTGGCAGGTTTACAAGCCCCTGGGGAAAATAGATTTACACTGTGGTTGCATCACTCCTGTGACACAACAGTGGTGTACAACAGACAACACATGTAGGAGTATTTGCACCGTGACGCTACTATGGTGAATCGTCATGTTGTGAGGCCCTGCGCTACGTCAGCTTGGAGGTGGCAGGGTGTGCACTCCTTTGGAGTATGCCGCATCCAAGTGAGTCAGTGTAATCTACATCAGTGGTTCCCACACTTCTGACTCCTGAGGACCCCCATTGAGTCACCACTGGAAGCCGAGGACCCCCATGCAATTAGTATGAGTTAAATTTCAATCATTTTAACAGTAATTTGAGAAAAATACACACGTGTGCACACAAAACAAATACTCAAAGTACTAAGTATTTTGGGTCAAGATGTGCGACTATTTAATGTAGCGCCTCGCAATTTGCTACACTTTTCAAGTGGTAATTTGCGAGTCACTAAATGAAATGTACAACAGTGTGTTTGACACTGTCTGGGATTCCCAATGGGGTCGCTAATTGCGAGGTTCATTTATATTATTGAGCCGCTCGCAATTTGCAAGCCCATTGGGAATGCCAGCCCTCCCAGGTATGGTGGCCTGCTGGGCTCTGCAGGCCACCATGTCGGGGCCAACTTTTCAATATAGCAGTTTAGAAAAGAAAATGCTGCCTGTTTACAATGCATTTTGTAAAATGAATCAAGTAACAGTAAAGTTGTCTTTACATTTTGCTAAGGGCAGGCAGAGGTCCCTGGGACCACTGCCTGCCCTTAAAATAATATTTTGCTTGCTTTTGCTAAGGGGAAGGGGTCCCCCGGAGACCCCTTCCCATTAGCAAATGCATTACCATCTACTTGAAGTAGGTGGTAATTGTGACTGTTTTGCGACCACAAACATTTGTACATGTTTTTGAGACTCGCTAATTGGAAGGGAATGCTGCTTCCAAATCGCAAGTTGCTAAACCTATTTAGAGAGTTGCAAACAAATTTGAACTTGCTAAATTGGCTATGTACATGGCCCCATAGGTTTTTACATGCACAAATGGGTTAGCGAACCCGTTTGCGCATGTGAAAACCGATCGTACATCTGGCCCTTAGTGTTTTATGTAGAAGTAATAGGCCCTCTGTCAAATGTATTTCATTTGTTTTATAGCATCTTTCATACCAATGTAGAATGTCAGAGCACTTTCCATCACACACATATAGAGACATAGAATCGTACATGTAAATGTGTGTATATGAAATGTTTTAAGAGTTCTTGGTCTGGAAAAGCACAAACTCAGTATTCAGAACATGACACAGGGGCTAGCATTGACTTTAGCATACAAAACGTTTTTCTACCCAATAATTTCTTCTTAGCAGCATCAGGATAAATAATAACTGGGAGATGTTTAAGTTACAAACTGGTACCATGCAATTTGCAAGCAGCTCTTTGATGACAGTTTATAGGTCCCTCTGCTAGATTATGATTGTCACTCATGAAGAGCACAGTAACAAATGAATCTCTGTGACAAAAGCAGTAACCACAATCCTAGGTACATACAATACTGCTTTTCAAGATGATTTTTATACTTTCTTTGCAGTAGGCACATTTCTACTCTGTGCTACATTTGTTACATTGCAGCTGCCACAGAACAACATTCTCCTCATGCTCCAGCAGGTACATTGATCACTGGCATTATCTTGACACGTTTATTGTTGCTGGTAAGCTGCTAATTATACAAGAAAATTTCTGTGCTTTAAAAAATGATGCCTATGGACCCCATGGTAATGTGTTACGGACCCCTGGGGTTCTGCGAAGCACAGTTTGGGATACACTGGTCTACATTATTTCACAGTATCACCTATCAGAGGCTGCTGTGACGCAACAATACGCCTGCTTGAGGCAGATGTCAGGAGTGGCACAGCACGTTAGGTATGGGCAGTACATGGATATTGTTGGAGTTGCAAAGCTCTTCCGACACAACTTCAGCAAAGCCCCCCCTACACACCATCAGATTCAACACACATCTGTCTATCCCTGCACCACAGTGCACAACCATATGTACACGAAACATCAGTGTTTGCGCAAGGCTTGAATTGGTCACATGTCACATTGGTACTGGCGCTTCCCTGCTAATGTTTGTCTTTAGCTTATTTATTTATTAAACTTACTTTTAAATTTCCATTTGTCATTGCACATTTTCTGTCAATATGTACATTTATTGAATTAGCTGGGTTGTGTATGTATGGCATCAGTACTGTGCACATGTTTTTAATTGGGTGGGGGGGTATTAGCCTTTTCTGATGCAAAGCATTCTGGGACTTGTGGTGCTGCGTAGTGGGTGACACATGAGTCTCTGACTAACCATATTTTTATATGCACTTAGGACTATTACCATGATCACTATGACAGTGTAACACAGACAATCTCTTCATGCACATTTTCTTTTCATTCCACTTACCTGGTACCATGTGGCGGACGTCACTGACAGGCAGCCCATGGACCAAGTGGGGGTGTATTGTTGTCAGGATGTCCTCCTCCTGTCGGGTGAGCTGGATGCGGGGTCCAGGGCATGCAGCAGGGAGGATTCTGCGCAGTTCTATCGTGGAATATTTTTCCTTGACCCTCTGCTTTTCGTCCTGCCACTTTTTTTTAATGTCCTGTATGGTTCGCCTCTCCACCCCCAGGGCTGAGACAGCAGTGGCTATCTGCTGCCATAGTTCTTGCTTCTGTGCCCCACTGGTGCAATATGGTGGTAGCCCATGTAGGCGATTGTGGTGCCTTACAATGTATTCCACTAGCATGGTGGTCTCCTCTGCAGTGAAATTTTTTTTCCGTCTCTGCTCCATGTTCACTGTCACTGAAAGCATTGTAGGAACAGTCTCTCTGTGTCCAAACCTGTTTCTTCACTGTGTGCTGCTTTTATGTGTTTTGTGGTACTGGTCAATTAGTGTTAATTAGCTTCAGCTGGAGCGTGGTGGGGGATGGTAGGCAGTGGCAGCATACACCATGGCAAAATGGAGCTGTTGGCTGGGATTGGCTGCTGTGTGTCAGCTGGTCCATGTTGGGGGATGGGTGGACCTTGGCCAGGTGTTTCCTCTTGACTAACATGGCAAACGGTCCGAAATCGCAATTTACGGCCCGTAATCGCATTTTACGGCCCGTAATCGCATTTTACGCAAGTGTGCGGTAAAGTACGCCTATGTGCCGTAATATCCGGCCCGGTGGCGGAAATTACGGCCCGGCGGCGGACGTAAAGTTAGTAGTCGTAAGTCTCTTCTGTGAATCCCGAAAAGTAGTAAGTTCATTCTGTGAATCCCGAAAAGTAGTAAGTTCATTCTGTGAATCCCGTAAGTAGTAAGTGCATTCTGTGAATCCCGAAAGTAGTAAGTGCATTCTGTGAATACCAGATAGTAGTAAGTGCATTCTGTGAATACCAAATGTCTTAAGTTCATTCTGTGAATCGGGCCCAATGCCATTTATTTAACGATTAAGCTATTGGCAATGAAATTGACTGCCGTTTATTTATAATAAAAAAAAAATCATGAGCAATGCCAATAGCTCTACCTTTAATAATGCCGAGACCATTGTATTGTAAATGCTTGTTTTTGTAAAGGTGCCTCAGTGTCAGTAGGGGCACCATCCTTCTTTACTTTTTTTGAAGGCCCTGTGGAGAGCCCCAAAACCCCTGTTGCCCCTGCTGACTGCCCCACATCTTAGTGGACTCCGCAGAGCGGGTGTAGAAGTCGGCAGTTCTCTCCTGTGCTGCCTACTCTTTGGGGATGGTGGGAAGCTGATCAGGTACACCCTCCCTCCTTCATATAGGAGCACAGGGTAGGGGGAAACTCATTCATTCTCACTCACTTGCACTAACATTCATTCTCACACACTCTCTTGCACTCACTCCTACACTCACTGTAACACTCACTCATTCCAATTGGAAGAAACCTGGCGATTCCAGTGCACATTAGTGGAGCCAGATCCCCCATGTTTCAATTGACACCAGCTTGACCTTTTTCACAGGCTAGATAAAATCACCGGTTTTCAATATCAGAACTTGCCTTAAATGCTGTCAGACAGAATTCATAATAAGGGTTCAAACATGTTCCTCCTGATCTGCCAGCCGATTTTATAGTCAAGGCTGACAAGTCCTTGCGCATCGAAAATTAAATTTTTGGGAGTATGTTTGAAGACCAACCCAACTCCCAAAAATTCAAATGTTCTACATGGAATGTGTCTTTAATAAAACGAAAGTGACAGAGTGAACCTTATTTTAACTATTATTGGAGCCCACTTGGATTACTGCAACGACCCTCTAAATGATGTGCCAAATAACTGGGTGGAACTATTTCCAAAATTCAGCAGCTCAAACTGGCAGGGGGGGATCATGTTCAAGTTAGGTTGTAGAGCCGCCCTACAAGTAGGTTTGATCATGTGAGATTACCTTGTGCCCTGATGTACTTTGAAGAAGGGTGTCTTTGGTACCATGAGATTATGCAAGTGTGTGGGAAAAGAAACAATGTGTAGTTGTTCACAGATGTTTTTAAATGTATTTGTGAAGCTTATACATTCTCCATTCATAAGCCTCCCTGCATTTCATAGCAAGTCGTGCACTTTCTCCTTGTTTTCCACTGCAGGTTATACATTTCAGAGACCTTTAACTGCAAGTACTCCTAGAGGCACATGCTACAAGGCCTCCCGCCCAGCCAGTGCAGCCCCCAGGCCCCTATCTCGAGCAGCTTCGGAGATTTTAGAAATACAGTCTGTTGTTACCACAGAACCAGATGACCCTCTTCTGGGAGATGATGCCGAACAGCAAGCACTTACCAAACTCGAGGAAGAATTCAGCGAATTAAAAACGAATTTGGGTATGTAGAAAAAGGGCAATTTTCCGAATCTTTCAATGTTTTAACTACTAATATAGTTGAACTTTGAGAATAAACTAAGTGGCACGGTCTTTGAAATTATTTTGTAGGTAATGTTTCAGCCTTCGAAAAAGGGAATTCACACCAAAGATTCTATTGTTTTAAGGTGGAAAGATGGGTAAACGTAAACTATATTTGTGATTTTTCACATTTTACAAGTAGCAATTTTTTTCTCAATGATGCCCTTGAAAAGGTTGCAGACCATGAATTTGATTTTCTGTGATGCCTGCTTCTCTGACCAGCTGGACTGTACCGTGATATCGCCCTCGTACAGTTTTGTGTACTAAAGGGTGTCTTACAGGACCCATCCTCAGACAGGATTCTCGACCCATAGCCTCCCTCTGCATTTCCAGGAGACATAAAACGAGCATCAGTTCTGAAAATCTCTCAATACTTGTCTTTTCAGGATAGCCTACTGAGTAAGCAGGGCTCCAGTCGGGGTACCACGCGGGTGTACGGCGTCCCCCCACCTATTTTACCGGGGGGGATGCCATCCCCCCTGCCAAACAGCTGGACTTCATTCTTTGGCATCACTGGGACGAGGAGCAAGCCACCTTTCGTGACGTCACTTCCGGTCGTGACGTCACTTCCGGTGAAAGCGTCCCCCCACTACTTTTTTCAGGACTTGTGCCCTGTGTGTAAGGGTGTCTCTTGTCTTTCGTTTGGGAGTATTATAGGGACCCGCTCTCTAAGAGCCGGAACACTCCTTGTAGTAGCTGTGCACTTTAGAAAAATTATATGATGATAATGCAAAATAACTAAACACTGAACAATACAGAGCTTTTGCTGCTACCAGCCTTTTTGTGCGTTCGCCCCACTGCGGAATACTGGCATGCACAACATGGGTATTTCAGTTACTGTTTTGAGAATGTATTGATTTCTAAATATACATTTCAAAGATATGCTCAATTTGCAAAATTTGATCATCAGTCTCTAGCTTTGGACATGGTACCTACTGCCCAATACAGGAGCCTTGTCACATTCCCATATTAGTATGCCCAACATTTGCCCTAGAAGTCATGGAGGGTCTAAGAACGCTTAACTAAAAGCTGCATTGCACTTCGCATACAAAATTGTATTTACGTTTACAATTTAGTGATTTCTGACTAAACCCCATTCAAATATCCTTCATATCACATATGTGGGTGTATTCTGTTTACTGAGCATTCTTCTGTTGAAGAAACATTGGTTAAAATAAAGAAAAAGGCAAATATTAAAATCCAAAAAGAAATAGATAAAACAAGGACACTCGTACCCCAAGGTAACTCTAACTTGTGCTTTTTTTGCTGTCTTAACTGTTTGTGTGCTGCATAATTACTTTACACTTTGCCAGAGTTAAGCTTTCCTGCTTTAATGGCAAGCTGCCAGAGGGTTAAGCACAGGTGAATTTTGTAACATTTGTGGTTCACCCTGACAAGGACAGTGGTTGTTACCTGAGTGGGGCTTAATATATATCTTCTATACTTATAAGGTTTTACTTACATATGTTGAAACCAATCTACAACAAGGTGATCCATTGATTTCACTTATGGAAAGATTGTTTCACTTCTGTGTGAGTCACCTTATTATTTTATGTATGAATTTATTCACAGCACAAATCAAGTCAATGAGTTCTCTCCCCTTCTGCATGCTAGATGGATTACTTACAATAAGCATCTCTCAAAGTTATATGTTGGAACAATGAATTCCTCAACAGCGACTACCTAAACAATGCAGTCTCTAGAACAACCGTGTCTCAACCATGATTTTTTTACCACGCATTCCTTTACCACAAATTTTCGTGGTGAAGGAATGCGTGGTAAATGGCCTTCTAACCCAAACCCCTCCCTCTCCCTAAAAACTAAAACGAACTCCTCCCACTCCCTAAAAACTACCCTATACCCACCTCCCACCCACTAAAAACTAACATGATCCCCCAACCTCCTAGAAACTACCCCAAAGCACCTACCCCTTAAAAACTACCCCAAATATCTCCCACCTCAAAAACTAACACAAACCCCCACCCTTTAAAAACTACCTCCAACCCCTAAAAACTAACACAAACTCCACCACCCCCTAAAACCTAACACGGTTCCCCACCCCTTAAAATCTTTCCCAAACCCCTCCTCACCAGCCAAAAAATGAACACAATCCCCCCACCCGAACACCCCTCTTACCTGTCCTGTTCCTGTTAGACGCTCCTCTCAAGTCCACACATCCCGAACACTAGACCGACTTAGCCTTAACCATGCACATGCAAGGTTAAGGCTAAGTCGTTGTTCGGGTAAGTCGTTGTTCGGCTTGCGCGGCTCCGAAACTCATTGTTCCGTTGTTGTTGTTCAGGATGTTTCCCATCTCTTGGTAGCTGGGAATGTGTGGCCATCCCTTGCAAAGTTATAAGAATGTAGGGGATGCTTCATAAGTAGTTGTTCCTTTCAAATTCCAAGAACTATATTCAGTTAAATGAAAATGTTGAGAAGGCATTGGGCATTTGAATTTTGCCAGTGAGTAGCACTTCTGAGTTGACCTCTCGGCTCATAGTCTGCTACAGTATACACCCCAATTAACTGTGTAATGTACGTGGGTTTCATATTTTGTATAATACATTGCATATAAGTAATTTGTCTAGGGTTTCCACCACCGTATATATTAGTTACATTTATTTGCCTTCATGTTCCATCGTTTCTGAAATGTAGTCTGTCTCTTTCAGAAAGCAAGTGTGCCTTCTCCAGTACCAATATTGCAAATGCACCCTAAGGCATCATTTGTGCTATTACATTCAGCTCCTATACTGTCTCTAAAGCTTATGACACATTTGTGGCATATGGAAAAGGACATGATTTTTGTGTTTGCAAAACTAACAGTTCAACAACTATGTCTCCATGTTTTATCTTCTGACAAAACGAGCTTCAAGCGGTCCACAAGGAAAATAAGGGTCATTCCTGACTCCAGCAAGATGTCAGTATCAGAAGAAGTCATGTCATTGCCTGAGGCAAAGTACGTTATCCTTGATATTTATGTAAAGAAATGAAATGTTGGTATCGGGACAGTGGGTTAAGTAGCAAACTCAATACTCACTGGTAATCTCTTGTTTGACTTGTTCGACATTCTTCTTCTTCTTCTTCTTCTTCTTCTTCTTCTTCTTCTTCTTCTCCTTCTCCTTCTCCTTCTCCTTCTCCTTCTCCTTCTCCTTCTCCTTCTCCTTCTCCTTCTCCTTCTCCTTCTCCTTCTCCTTCTCCTTCTCCTTCTCCTTCTCCTTCTCCTTCTCCTTCTCCTCCTCCCTATTCCACAAGAAGTTCTCAGCACAGAGAATCGATATAAGAAGCACTGTTGGCAGCTCCAGTAGTGTAGAGTGGCAGCTCCTGCTCATCAGAGAACTGCAGTTCTTGCAACAGTAGTGCTGGGGTATTGAATAGTTCAGTGTGTGTTTATTTTGCCCGCTTTCATCTACAAGGCGTTTAAGGTGCATATATTATTACTCAGTTGGCAAAAGATGAACTCATCCGTAGGTGCACAGAGTTCTGAAACGCGGTTTTTCATCTGAAAAAAGAACTTGAAGCCCCGCCCTGCGCATCCAACCTTTGTTCTTTCTAGATCGATGAAATAACTACCAGTTGAGTAACTGCCCTGTGCCTACCTTTAGTGCTTGGATACCCGCAACAGCGTTTGAAGCAGTATGTACCTCAATAGCAGAAAAAAAGCTGCACGGGCAATATTAGCAACCGATTGTGATCAGTGTTTATATTATCGATTTGAGAAGAACAACTTTTTTTTTTTGTGGTTTTATATAGCGCAAACTCGAACCTAAGGTATTGGAGTGCTTTGCATGAGCACAAGTTATGTTACACATGGACACATTCTTTTTTGGTCGGCACGGGGAGATTATGTCATTTGCCCAGAATCACAGGATGTTGAGCCCACCGGAAACCACTGTCCGTAATTAAGCACTGCCGCAATGTCTAAAATGTCCTTACTACATTCATTGTTCAGGGCATATGCAATGTTACTGCGGGCAACTAGGCATATGCTGGTGCAAAATGCGCCACCACCGGTAAAATGTGTAAATCGGTCCTGTGGGAGCAGCTAATGGATTGTCAATCGTACATGGTACAGTGGTTAGCACTGCGAAAGACAACGGGGAACAAACGCTTAGTTTCACCAGTGCTAGATGGAGGCACCTTCCTGTGGAATTTAAGCAGAGAAGCATTTAAACAGCGCTTTATGCTATGTTTATTTATTTATGTGTTTTTATATAGCCCTAACTTTACCCAAAGGTGTCTGAGCTCTTTACAATAGAACCAGTTACATTACATAAGGACTTCAGAGTACATAGATTACATATATGATACATGAGTCTAAACACAAAAGAAACATGTTACAAGTGTATACGAAAGATGTGCAATTTAAACTAAGAGTGTAGATGTAGTCTGCTAGTATTGACCGGAAGTGAGCGCAAAGAATATAGACAACATAATGATATTACATAGCATAACATTATGGTCTCGGCTGGTTGTGGTTAGATCAAATATTAGTCCAAACAACATCCAAGGGTCACAGCCGCTAGCCCTGTCCTGACTGTCGCACTACATAGGGGGGAGTAAGCCAGGCTGTAGTTAAAGTGCCCCAGGCGGGACTGCCTTACCGGTTGTCCCCGACACTGCGCCAGGCATCAGGGTGGCACAGCAGTCCGACCTCTTTACCGGGGGTTGGTTGAGCGCCACGGGCTGGAGGAAGCTGAATCACGGTGGGGCTTAGCAATGGTCTCCTCACCTCCAATATGGATGCCATACTCTCACCATTCCCCGCACTCGCAGCTTCCCAGAGACTCGAGAGACAGAAGCAGCCCGCCCCACAGATAGTTCTGGCTTGAGTTCATCCCCTTTCTGTGAGACTGAGACTCGGCTCTCCCTGAGTGGGGGGAACAAGGACAGCAGGGGAAGCAGTGCTGGTGGCAGTGTGCTGGCACTCAGCTGGCAGTGTAGGAAGGGATTCGGCGGGCTCTCCCACTCCTTCTGGATACCAGGGCACGTGACCAGCAGCGGGCCCCCGCTGCTAGGGCTTGCCTGCATTTCCATTCCCCGGGGAGCAAACAGGGTGGAACTGGAGAACAAACCTGGCAGGACCTGCCTCACCGTTGCTCCACGCTCCTCACCATGAATCCCGCATTGCACGTTTCGGCAATGCAGGATAGCAGGACAGCTTCCACGGATCCCAAGGGATGGAGCCTCGAAGAGGTGGACCACTCCCGGGCACCACTCCCTGTGGTGATCACCTGTTGGGCAGTTGTTGAGGGAGTGCACGTCTCATTGCACAAGTTATAGGAAATCTGGTATATCTTTGGTTCTGTAGCATATGTCTGTTAAAGCCTCCCCGATGGTCTAACACAGCCTGGGCCATAAGACCCTATGCCATGAGAGGCTGATTTAGGGACAGGCAGATCAAAGTACTTCACTGCTTTGTGAGGCAGCACCACAGTAGTTAAACAACACCTGATGGAAATCAAGGATAGTTTAACCTGAAACCAGGGCCGGCTCTATGGAAGTGCCACCACAACGGGTGCCAAATTTGGGTGGGTGCATCATGTTTGCAAGAATGTTATGGTTTTAAAAGCACCTATGCCATGTTCCTGGTCTCCACACTTGTCATCGTGAGGTAATGCTGGAAAGAACGTGTACCATGCAGTTCACAATGTGTAGTAACGTAAATAAGTCTGTGGGTTACTGCTTTTGTCATGGAGAAATTCTTGTGTTACTTGCCGTTTATAAACTAAAATCTTAGTTTAGAACAGTAATCTATTAGCTGTCATCAAAGAGCTATATGCAAACTGCAAAGTATAGATTTGAGAAATATGATTTTCCACTGTCCTTATCTTAATGTGCCAAAAAGGGTTCATTAAGGTAGGAAGCAATTCTTATTATTAAAGAGAACCTCCGACCATGGGGTTATGTTCTAAATTCTGAGTTTGTGCTTCTCCAGACCAAGCACTCTGAAACTATACTGGCTATCAGAGTGGATGCCATTTGACTACTACACCTTGTAGTTGTCTGTCTTATGTAACATTGCGTATTCTCTGACTTACACATGTATGATTGATTGCTGCAGTGTAATGGGTGTGTGATGCAAAGTTCTCTGACACCCTACACTGGTATGAGGGGGGAAAATTCCATGGACCTGGTCAGGAGGCCACCAGAGCTGGTACCACCAATTGTCACTGCTACCACAGTCAATTACAGTACCTAAACAACTACTAACCATCAAACTGCTACAAGTGTGACAATTTAAACTGTTTAACACCCCCAAAGCTATTTGAATGGCTTGGGTGACAGGAAGTAGTTGTTTCAATGCATACTAAATTAATAAACAGAGGGTCCAACCACGCACTGTCATCTTGGGTATCGAGTTAGACAACATGCATGGCCAGCGCAGGCTGCCATCAGCAAAAGTAGATGAGCTGAAACATAGTGGCACTGCTGGGTAAGAGAAAAGATACACTAGAGGAGATGCAACAACTACTAGGCAGGCTCAACTTCGTCAACCGGGTGAAAGCAGCAGTGAAGCCATTTACCAGTCGCTTGGCAAGGTTAACACGAGGGCTGGCAAAGAAACAGCACATGGTCAGGCTGACGCAAGGGGTGAGGAAGGATTTTCGACAATGGCATAATTCCTAGTCGATTTTAATGGGACCGTGATCTGAAGGGAACCCTGGGTGTCTGCAAGGCAGCTGGAGCTGTTTTACCAATGCAGCTGGGGCGATGGCTTCAGGGTCATCTTGGCCTCAGCATGGGCGTCGTCCACTGGCCGGCACGCTGGCATGAGAAAGGGGTTCACCAAGAAGCTGACAATACTGGAACTCTTTCCCATCGTTGTCATGTCTATGTATAGGAAAAGCAACTCACCAACAAGCAAATTACTTTATGGGTTGATAATCATGCGGTGGTCCAACCTTTGAATTTGAGGGCACCGCATTGCCCAATAGTGGTATGCCTGCTAAGGCATTTGGTGGTCTGCCAGCTACGGGCTAATATTGGAGTCAGGGTCAGGCATATTTCTGGCTTGGAAAATACAGTGGCTGATGCAGTGTCTCACTTTCAGTGGCAGAGATTCAGGGAGCTGGGACCGCATGTGGCTCTTGACAGGACAGCGGTACCACAAGAACTCTGGAACCTGGTAGACCCAATCTAAGCATGCTGGTGGACAATGCTTTAACCCCCAAAACAGTGACCAAATACCATAAGTGCTGGGAGACGTTTCAGGCCATAACTGGTGCCTGGGGGTTTGACAAAGTGTCCAGTAGGGACGAAAATGAATGTTTTTTTCCAAAAAACGAAACAAACCTTTGGGCCCAAAATCAAATTAGTGTAGTTTCTTACTATGTAAAAATAGTGGGTAGCAGCGACACCACCAGTACTTTCTACGGTAGTGTAGTAATTTATAGATACACAGGTGTAAATTCAATCTTCTTTATTTGGTAAAAGTACTGCAACCTCATGCCACCTAACAGCTCATCTGGAATTATCACTACCATTACATTCCACATTACATCACCAGTAAGAAACATTCCTACACATCTTCCCCTCCACAAAATGTAGAAAAAATAAATAGAACATACATACATGAAAATTCTAAAGCGTATCTGTATCTTCTTCCAATTAGGAAAAGCACTGAATCATTTCATAATACAAATGCAAAAAGATAAAATATATACACAAATATTCAACTCTTTCACCGCTTCATTCATTAATCTAAACCACTTTGCTTAGAATTCCAAAACTGCAATCCTTACCATCCTCCAACATAACTATATTTTTCTTACTCCAATCACTTGACGGAGTTGAATATTTGCTTTTTCCTTTTTTCACCATTCCTGCCTTGTTTGTTAACACCCAGTCTCCACATTGCCAGTACGTATGTTTCACACTTCTTTTTGTAATCATACGCTTGTTCACCCATTCTTTGTTTTTCTACCACTCTTAGTTTCATGGCCCTCGGATCAACCCTGTCTCTTATCTTGTAACCACATAGGTGATTCTTTGGTGGCAGGTTTTCTTCCTTTGAGATCAATAAAGGGTGATACTACTGTCATGAAAAGTGGAGTAATCTTATGGACCCAGATCATTTTGTCCCTCGTCTTTCCAAGACAGTAAATTAGCTATAGAAATCTGTATGCTTTCTGTTATGATATAATTTACTCTCTTGACCAAAACATTCGCCTTTGGCCTAAACAGTGCCACCTTCTCATGCCTGATACCCAGTTGCTTCAAGAAATTGATCATCACTAGTGAAGTAAAATGCACTCCTTTATCTGTGGTAATATCTCTAGGGATTCCTTCCTCCATGAAATCCTCTTTTAGAACTTCATAACAAATTCCGTAGCTATGTGTTCTATACTCTTCACAATAAACCATTTACTGTAGTAATCAAAAATGACTGCCAAGATTCGGTCTCGAATCCCACTTTTTCCACTGGACCAATAAAATCCTTTGCCAAATTTTCCAGCGGTTTCTCAAGCAATTCCCTACAGTTCAGAGGTGATTCCCTAGTTAACTTGCTCCTATTGCTATTACCATATTCACTGTAATCTATCACCTTATCCCCCACCTCTCTATTCATTCCTGGCCACCACGAAAATTGTCTCAGATTTTAGTTAGACTTCTGACTAGCACTCCTTCATTTCCCATATCAATCAATCTTGCCCTCGAATTGCCTGGTGGAATCACATGACTACATCTCAGTATTTTGAACCCGCAAATACTAAACGCATCCTTGACCACACTATATGGCTTCATTCTTTTACTATCCCCACCATCCTCATTTCAACCACCACTAATAACTCGCCATATATTTCTTCTTCCATCACTGCTCGTTACCAATCGTCTTCTGTTAGTACAAATTCACCCACTTCTCAAATATCCACAACATCTTGTTCTTTTTCTTTTGCAGCGTTGGTCAGGCGCCTCAATCTCTGGGTGTGTTTACTTTTCCCTCAGCACTAAACCCAAACTTTTTGCTGCCACCATCTGAGCTGGTCTCCTCCTTCCTGGCTGTGACCTTCAACTCAGTATAGCTCACTTCCTGAGCTACACATTTTTCCTTTTTCTTGGCTAAGACACTCATGGCCTCAAGCCTCTCGAGCTCCTTATCAAGCGCTCTCATTCTTCTCTTCTAAGGCATAGGCATTCTTGGTCTCTTCTACCTTGGTCTGGGGTCTCAAGACCACCAACTCATGATCCCAGGCCCTTCACCTTTCCTCCATTTTTTCTGGAGCCCAATTCCTGTAAGAATGATTGCAGACAGCCCTAGAGGCTGCTCTCCCAACAGGCAAATTCTGGGATCTGAAACCGCCTTCTGGCACAACCCCTTCTACATCTGCATCATCTGTCTCCCCAGCTTCTCTGGCCTCACACCAGGTCCCCAAGGCTTTCTGTAGCTCCTCTTTACTAGAGCTGCTCTTCATCGGACATCCAGAACTCTTGCAGAGCTGCTTTAGTTGCTCTACTTTGTAACTACTTAACATTTAATATTTTTCCTTTTTTTCCATGGAATTGCTTGTTCATCAGGCGTAGGTGGAAAAGTAGGAGGTGCCATCATACTTTGCTCAGCCATCCTGTAAATGTAATATTAATACAACAAACTAAAGTATTTGACTAAAATAATTATTATAACAAACTAATATAACAATCTAGTGAAGAACACTCTTTGAAGTAGTTGAAGACTTTCCTTTGTTTCTGTGAAGAATGAATGTGCACTAGTCCTTTGTCTATTCTTATAATCGTAGTCCTTCCTTTGTTGCTTAAACCTGCTTGTGGTTGTTGATGTGACCTAACAAAACAAACACGCAGGTAATACTTTGCAGTTAAAAATTACAGGCATTAATACTAATAGTATTGCTTAAGACTGTTTTTTCAGTTTAATAAGATTGCAGTATTATATTGATTTTCCTATAAAATGCTGGGCAAAATAACTTCAATATCGATCTCAGTTAATTATAATAATGATTCTAAGAGACACTACAATATTTTTTACTTTTTTTCCCCAGTGCAGGCACAATTGTGCAAGACACGTGTAGTAACTGTAAAGTGCCCAGATGTTGCTTGAAGCAGCATGCTCAGTTGAGGAGCCGCTCGAGGCAAGGGGCGGCGTGAGTGCAGCGTAGGGAATACATGTGTGACAACTGTGCCAGCAACGCGCTCAAGTGCTAAGACTTGAAAGAGAATTGATTTGAGCCCAATTCCACCGAATACAAAGGTCCGTTTAACATGTAATTTAACCTGCAAGTTAACCTTGTCCTGCAACACTCCAAACAGAACCGCATTAATTAAAGTTTATATTCTTGAGTTAATTTGTCGCACACACACAGCCCCTTTTCTGTTCCCTGTGGTGTTTATCCCGATTTCTATATTCAAGACCCTTAAATGATCCACTGTTCAGTTAAACAATACATGCTTCACGCTGTGTCTGCTCATCCAATTTTAAAAATACAAATGGCTTACAGTCTGCCAAAGCGGCTTCAGTGAGCTTTCCTTCATCTCTCCACGGGTGGCGGTCACAGGATAAGATGTCTGTCCCCTGAACAGACGCTCGTCATCAAAATAGGTAGTAATTTACACATACACAGGTGGAAATTCAAACTTCTTTATTTGGGAAAAGCACTGCAACCTCCAGACAGCTCACAGCTCATCTGTCAGTCACTGAAATTCCACCCTGATTACTATAAAATGGTACCTCTTCCCCGGAAGCTCAGCGGATGGGCGCAGCGGGCGAGCCGGCGGCGCGCCGAAGGCTCACCAAAGGCAAGCCCATCTGCTCCCGTCCGAGCCTGTCCCGAGCCCAGAGCCACCCTCCCGGATCACAAACATCTCGTCTATCACACATAGGTATCTGTTATGATGCTGACTATTTAAAATCTCTTAACACCAATAACATCCATTGCGCTCCAATCAACCTACATACTCTCAACTATGCTCCGTACTCCTGCCCCCATTGTTCATTCCATATTATGGACCACCCCCACTTATTAGATCCAGTTGCTACATCTTCTAAAAAATCTTCCAATTCCATCAAATTAGCCCTTCTAAATGTACGATCGCTCCCAAAACATAGATATGAGATTGCACACCTTACTGAAAGTTGGAACTTAGATATCCTGCTACTTACCGAAACTTGGGGAGACCAGGCGTCCAACCCTGACTTTACCTCAGCCACTCCGGAGGGTTTCTCTAATACTAGACTTGACAGATCGCTTAAAAGAGGAGGGGGTAGCAATTATACATCGCAACACTTTTCGCTTACGCACAGAACCATTAAGAATCAACATATGCGAGGCTCTGAATTTTACTTTTGTTACTCCTCATTCCACCTCCTTTAGAGGCATCCTGCTTTATCGCCCCCCCCAGACCTTCACTCCACTTTTCTGGTGTCTTTGAGTCATCTTTTGTAGCCAATACCGGGAGAAAAAATAACTTTACCATCTTGGGTGATTTTAATTTTCACCTAGAGAGGAATGAGGATCCTGACACTCACTCCCTCCTCACTGAAATGACTGCAGCAGGTCTCATCCAACTTGTCCATTCCTCTTCGCATCTAGCTGGACACACCTTAGATGGAATTTTTTCCAATCTTAATTCCTTAACTATAGAGCATATAATACCACTCACATGGACAGATCATTCCGAGGTCTGTTTTAATATTCTACCTTCTAACCCAACCCTTACGAAACCTTGTAAACCCAACATTTTTAGATCCTGGAAAAACATTAATGTACCTGAATTTATTAATAAACTAGGCCCCTTAAAAGTTATTGATACCTCTGATCCAGAAGCCGCGGCCATTGATTACCCCACATGTATCAAGACTGCAACTGATATCTCCGTCCCCACAAAAAAACGCTCTACCAACAGACTTTTAAATTCTGCTCCATGGTTTTCTGAAGCCCTTAGGTTAGAAAAACAAAGTTGCAGACGACAGGAACGCAAGTGGCGCAGTAACTATGACCCTCATGAAAAAAGCTGCTATAAAGAGAAGTTAAAGAATTACAAATCATCAATCATCAATCATCACTCAGAAAAGCATTTTCTTCAACAATCAAATTGAATCAGCTCAAGATTCAATTAAACAGCTTTTTCAGGTCGTTTCCCACCTTTCCGGACACGACAAATCTCCAACTACAGAAGCCTCTCAATCGATGTGCAATGCACTTTCTACCTACTTCGAAGAAAAGGTCTGTGACATCTACTCCAACTTTAATAAACTTACTAATGATACACATCAGACCTATACTCAGACCATACCTAAATTCACACCCCCTAATCTTCCCAATTTTTCTTTCAATCATATTTCGCCTGAGCTAGTTCACAAACTTATGATGACCACCAACTCTGGCTCACCCAACGATGCCTGTCCACCTTCAGTTTTTAAAATGGTTCCAGAAACGATCTCAACTGTTCTTGCAGACATCTTCAATGCCATTATCACATCAAGCACTTACCCTACCATATGGAAAAAGACAGTAATCAAGCCACTACTTAAAAAAAACACACTAGATCCTTCCAAAGTCAGTAGTTACAGACCCATATCATGTATTCCCTACCCATCTAAGATCATTGAAAAAATCATGAATACTCATTTATCTGAATACATAGATAATAACAACTGCTTAGATGCTTCCCAATTCGGATTCAGGAAGGGACTTGGGACGGAAACGGCACTAATAAAAGCTTCAGATGAGATAAGAATGATCCTCGATAAAGGAGGTGCCGCGGTGCTCATACTACTTAACCTTTCCGCGGCTTTCGACGCGGTCGCTCATTCTACTCTTATCGTCCGTGTCGGAAAAGCTGGAGTCTCATCAAATGCCGTCTCACTCCTTGCTTCCTTCTTGACAGACCGAGAGCAATCGGTTTTCATGGGTGCATTCTCTTCTGGCTCCTTTTCACTACCTTGTGGAGTCCCCCAGGGATCCTCGCTGAGTCCAACACTTTTTAACATTTATGTGGTGGACTTAGCGAGGGTTATGAAAGCTCATCGTCTAGCAGTAACATCGTACGCAGACGATACACAGCTTTTCCTGGCCATTAACAACAATGGAATGAAAGTTGCTGATAATTTCCAAAAAGGAATGCTTGCCATATGTAATTGGATGAACTCAAACTGTCTGAAACTTAACTCGGATAAAACCGAGGTGATGGTGTTTGGGAAACTCGTTCCTGCATGGTCTCCCACTTAGTGGCCTCAAGACCTTGGCCCCCCTCCTAACCCGGTCACCAAGGTTAGAAACCTGGGTGTAATCTTTGACAATAAACTTTCCTACATTCATCAAGCCAATTCAATAGTTTCTGCATCCTTTTTTACTCTTAAAATGATTAAAAAACTCCAACCTTACCTTCCCCTAAACACTATAAATACCTTGATTTCAACTCTATTAATGTCTCGAGTCGACTACTGCAACGCCCTTATGCTTAACGCTCAAGAACAAGTAGTCAACATACTTCAGCTGGTCCAAAACGCGGCCACAAGACCCGTGACTGGCACATCCAAATTCAAACCCATCTCAAATATCATTTGCAAACTTCATTGGTTACCGATCATACAGCGATTTAAATTCAAATCTCTGTGTATCGCTTTTAAAAGCGTTCATGAAAAAGCGCCGTCTTTTCTCAAAGACGCCCTCTGTCCCCATCGACCATCACGCACTCTCAGATCTGCTGATGCTAACCTTCTGAAGGTAGCCAAAACCAATAAGGCCACTTGGGGAGACAGATCCTATGCAGTAGCCACGGCTAAACTATGGAACACCCTGCCGGGTGATCTTAAGAACATCCCTACATTAATATCATTTAGAAAGCAGCTGAAGACCTGGTTATTTAATCATTAGATTACATCATTTCTTGGGTATAACCTTTCAGTTTTTTTCTGTCAAGCGCCAAGACACCCGTGGGTAATGGTGCGCTCAACAAATTGCATATAATAAATCTCTACCTCTACATTCCACATTACATCACCGGTAAGAAACATTCCTATAGGAAGGGCAGCCATGAAGGGATGGGGGGGGCCTCCTACTAAGGCAACAAGATGGGAGATTTCACATATATTTCAGCACCTTGCAAAAGTGTTAAAGAGACCCAGAACATCATCACACACAGTCATGAATTACTGCTCTTTAAGGTGTTATTCTCCCTTGCATTCTTCGGGCATACAGGGTCAGCGAAGTGATAGCCCCTGCCAAATGCTACTGGGGTCAGCATGCTTGAAAATGGGGGACCTACATATGGAGGACAGCTCCATGACCATAGATTTACATAGATTGAAAACAGACCAAGAGGAACAGAGGTAGCACACACTCTTGCACTGCGTTGTAGACCGCAAATGCTGCTGCGTTTGCTGTGTGCGTGATTACCTGAAGAGCAGAGTCCAGACCGATCAGCTACTTTTCTGCAATGAGAATGGACCATACCACATATTCTTTCATTTTTACGCAGTCTTTAAAATGGCCATTAGTGTAGCAGGCCTCCCACGGAAAGAATTTGTACCACACTCCTTGCGCGTAGGTGCGGCAACAACGAATGCGGCCAGCAGCCTCAATGCAGAGTGCATCAACAGATAGGCCGGTGGGCAACAGGGGCCTTTAGGGGCTACGTCCAGCCTGACTTAAACTAAGTTTTATCATACCAGGTCCCTATGGTTAGGCGCACAGGGAATGGTTGCAGTGCCATTCGTTTGTCGCCAGGGCACAGCAGGGAGTGTTGGTGTGAAAGTATTTTGAAGGAATGTGACTGCACATAAAAGTGCACCTGGGTGGATCAACTTAGCTCGACCTGAGGCGTATGGATTTAATCGGCCCATGACAGCCAAACTGGCAGTGGTAGTCAGATTCACTAGAACAGCTGAGCTGATATGGTCTTAGATCATACTGCGATTCATATGGCGGGCGGTCGAAAACACAGCAGTAGAAATGTCAAGAAAGAAATTGAACATTACTTTGCCCAAGGTATGCAAAGCTAATGGGTGGGGTTTCGTGAGCCTTGTACTCATCAACCTCAAAACGCAGGAATACTACGAACCGGACAGGGCACACTTGATGGGCGTAGAAATATGCCTGTTCCTCCTCAACATCTGGGGGGGCTCTTCAACTGCTAGGCTTCAACTAAGAGAGCACAGGGGAGCTGTCTGAGGTCAAAAACCACAGGCAGCATATCATAGATAGCAAGGAGGGACTGCAGAGGGAGCGCAATTACCTAAGGAGAGTGCCCTTGGGATGACTTACGGCAGGAGCACAGGGAGCATGCTATTGGTCAGCAGAGGGCAAACATGGCACTTGCAGCCTAGGTTAGGCACAAGGGCCGCCCATAACACTTGGCTGCAAGGTGTAGCCTAGAGGTCGCAGGATGTTTTAGACCATTGCTGAAATGGGGTGTTCTCTCAGGGTGCTGTCACAAGGTTCTATTGTGGACTTCATTGACCAAACTGGATATACAGACAATTTGACAATAATTATGTTTTATGCTTGGATAAAATTTCGAACTGCATTGTTTGATCATGGTATGTGACTAAAATTGGGGCCATTTTTACACCATCAAAGACTCTTGTTACCACAAGGGAAGGTTGGGTGCATGCTAATGGATTGGGAGCTCACTGGGCACTTGCTCATCTGGGAGGGGTTAGCACACGGGCCTGGTAGGGGCACTCAGACTGCTGAAGGGCCCACTACAAACCCCTACTGGGGAGCGAAACCAACAAGAGTGAAAGCGCTAAGGCTGGGAAAATTCTGAGCACCGATTAGTCAGCATTGTTTAAAGGGACTACTCAGGAGGAACCAGGTGGGGAATGCTACCGGATTATAAGGGAAGAGACGTCCCAAGGAGGTCATGAACCTTTGCCATTGGCCCACCCACCCACGCCAAAAACATGGGCATCGTGGCTGCAGATATCGGAGTGGGCTCATGCAATGGAGGGCAGAGACAGCACTGAGGGACAGCAGAGGGAGCGCACTAGCTAAAAGAGGAGCCACTCAAGTGTGTGCCCTTGGAATGCCTTACGGCAGGGGAGCAGGCTATTAGTCAACAAGGAGTCAGCAGAGGGCGGGCACAGCACTTGCAGCCAAGGTTAATCATAAGGGCTGCCCATGACACTTGGCAGCAAGGTGTAGCCTAGAGGTTGCAGGATGTGCTAGTTCCTTGCTGAAATGGGGCGTTCACACAGGGTGCTGTAACAATGTACTGTTTGGCAATAATGATGATTTAGGTAGGGTAAAATTTTGAACTGCGTTGTTTGATAATGTAATGTGAATTAAACTGCAGCCGTTTTGCACCATCAAAGACTCATATGTTGCCACAAGGGAAGGTTGGGTGCATGCTAACTGTCGGGGAGCTCGTGGGTTACTCACCCATCTTGGGAGGGTTTCACGTAAACCTCTTGACCCGACACAGTTTGTGGAAAGTTTTATAGTTTGTAGTGTTCTCCTTGTTATGTTATGTTAGGGGGCTCTTCTATAGCGCTCGAATCACCCGGGGGCATCTCGGAAGAAAAAGGAACAAAGTTAATGGATATCAGTTAAAATAGGAAAGTTTTCAGATGTTTCCTGAAGTCCAAGTACGAAGTGCATTTGCGTCGGGCCAATGGGAGCTGGTTCCAATACTTTGGGGCAACATATAAAAAGGCTCTACCACTGGTGCGTACGAGACGTATACGGGGGGTCTTTAGCAGAGCTAATGAGTTGAACCTAAGGTTACAACCCGAAATTTGTTTGACAAGCTTCTTTTGAAGATACTGGGGACCCTTGCCCTTCAATGCATTGAATGTAAGACAGCAAATCTTGAAAAAGGATCACTTTTTCACTGGCAACCGGTGAAGTTCCCTCAGTAGCGGAAGTGAGGGGGAGCCGGGGGGATGACTTAATATCATCCTTGCTGCAGTGTTTTGAATCACTTGTAGCTTGGCTAATAATGTCTCACCCACTTCCGCCAGTAAGGCGTTTCTGTAATCTAGGCGGCTGATAACCAATGCCTGGACCACAGTTCTTCGATGTTTCTCCGGCAGAAAAGGTATTATCCTACGCAGAAGGCGTAGTTTTTTTACCGAGGAAGTTGGGGTGGGGGCCAGTCCCAAATGGTCAGGCCACCAGTCGTCCGTCCAGATGGCAGATGCTTTACCCAAAAGCATCAGCTCAGTTTTTCCGGGGTTTAGCTAAAGACAGTTTTTCGTCATCCATTTTGAGATGGCGAGCATGCCTCCTGCCAATCGTGTTTTCTCCTCTTCAGGATTCAAACCAATTGGGAACATAAGCTGAGTATCATCAGCATAAGAGATGATTTCGAACGCAAGTGGTTCAACAATTGTTGCCAGAGGGGCCATATAAACATTGAAGAGTGCAGGGCTTAAACAGGAGGCCTGAGGCACACCCTTATCTAAGCAGGATTTTTGTGACAGATAAGGACCAAACATTATGGTTTGCCATCTATCTGTCAGAAAATCTGTAATCCATTTTAAGGCTAGCCCTCGTATGCCACAGGCATGTAATCTCTACACAAGCAGTCGTTTAGAGATGGTATCCAATGCTGCAGAGAGATCGAGGAGGATGAACACCATAGATCTTCCTGTAGCCAAAGCTTGTCTCAACGGAGTCAGTGACTGCCAAGATGGCTGTCTCCGTGCTAAAACCTGGGCGAAAGCCTGATTGGGATGGATGAAGAATCTCATTAACTTCCAGGTAGGAGCTTAATTGCCTGTTTACTAGTGTTTCCAATAGCTTACCCAGCAGGGGCAGCAAAGATATAGGTCTGTAATTGCTAAGCACCTGAGTGTCCGCTGTGGCTTTCTTCAATATAGGGCGGACATACGCTTCCTTCCATTCTGAAGGAATGATGCCCGATTGAACCGAGCAATTACAGATTTCAGCAATGTCCAGCACACAGCTTGGGGAAAGAAGAGCCATAATTTTTGGTGGGCATAAGTCTCCCGGCGAGCCCGATTTTGCAGACCCCAGAAGTTTATCTATCTCGTCCGGCGAGATTATATTAAACTGGTCAAGATGACAAGCGAGTGAAGTTACCCGCTCCTCCTCGTGGTCAGTAATTGAATCTGAATTTTGGGGGGCTGGGGTGGAAAAGTTGGCATAAATCAGTGACATTTTTTCATGGAAGTACTTAGCTATTGAATCACAGAGTTCCTGAGACTCAACTGGTATCAGGCTTGAGGTGACACAAAGTCTTTAACTATATCGAAGAGTGCTTTAGAGGAGTTATTCGATTGTTCGATTTGGTTCAGGAAGTAAGTGCATCTAGCCTTTTTTATATTTTGGTGATAACAGGATAGAGCAAGTTTATAAGCAAGCCTGTCTGAAGGATTTTTAGTACATCTCCAGCATCTCTCTAGCCGCTTGCAACTAGATTTATCATTTTGCAGCTCACCTGAATACCAGGGGGCGGAAGGTCATCGCTGGGCTGAGCTCTGATTTGTTTGAGGGATGACTAGGTCAAATGCTGTTGTTAATTTGGAGTTGAAAATGTCCAACAGATCAGCGACATCAGTCATTATAGTCATATTCCCTTCTGTATCGCGGAATCGCCTCCTTCAAGGACTCTAATGTGAGTTTATGCCAAGGTCTACGTAATTCTTTCTTTTTCTGTTGTGGATAAACTGAAAAGATCAATTCAGTTGGAGGTTGATGAGTAAACGTAATCATGCAATGATCGGTCCATATAAGGGGAGATGGGGGTAGTAGCTTAGATGTTCCATATTGGTGAAAATTAAATCCAGCGTGTGCCCAGCTTGGTGCATAGGGCCACCTACCTTTTGGATGAGGCCAATAAAGTTAAGGCTGGAGATCAACTTATTTACCTCCGGGTTCACAAGATCTTCCCCATGAAAATTAAAATCATCCAATAGAATAAAGTTAGTAGAGGCCAGGACCTGCATTGCAATCATTTCATTCAAATAATTAGCAGAGTTAACTTTAGATCCTGGTGGTCGATAGATTAATGCTCCATTCCAGACGTCCGAAGGGGACCTAGTGATTTTAAATATCCTTAATTCCAGGACCTCATTACTTACGGAGGACAGCTTTTGCACCTTTAGATGGTTTATAAAGGCAATAGCAATGTCTCCTCCAGTTTTACCCACTCTATCAAGGTGAATAAATTTGTAACCCTCCGGAATGGCCAAATTGATCGAGGGATGGTTCGTGGGTATTAGCCAAGTTTCAGTAATGAAACAGAGCTCAGGGGAATGGGTAGAAATCATATCCCATAACTCGATCGGATGTTTAGCTATAGAACGGACTTTACATAAAATATATTTGGGAATGTTAGAAACTTGGACAGGTCTATTTAATAGGTCATACAGGCCTGTAGTGTCAAGGAAACTGTAGAAACGGCAGGTACTACAGACTACCGGGCCTTCGAGGGCTCTCGGTAACTCGTAAGACAGCAAATATCGAGCGAGTGGTCAGTAAGACCTCTCGATCTAATTTTACGTAGAACGGTACCAGAATATGTTAGACGAGCAATGGACAGAGCAGTGGGCCAAATTTGGGCAGCATTTCTGGCCTCTGGGCTCGGTCGGGCACAGATTGGCGCACACGGGCTTGCATTTGGCGCGTCTTCTGCGCGCCAGCGGCGTGCCCGCTGCGCGTGCGCCCTGATGTTGTCATAAATAGTGGTAAGGTGAAAGACAACTAACCAGCAAACTGTGAATCCCCCAAGGTGGCAGCTCTGAGAAAGAGTCAGCGTCTTTCCCGGTCCCCCGATCAGCACCCAATCGACTGAGAAGGTAGGAGCGTGGTCCCCAAATTACAATTTAAAATAAACAAAGTGCAATATTAAAACAGGCGCAAATGTGTCTGTTGCTTTGCTAAGATTCCCAGCTTCCGCCTCAGGAATCGCTAACTATGGGTGCGTGCGCACTAGCGCTAAATTTATAGAAGCAGGGCAGAACAACTAGCCCACAAACTGTGATTCCCTCAAGATGGCGGCTCCAAGAAAGAGTCAGCGTCTTTCCCCGGTCCCCCGATCAGAACCTAATCGGCTAAGAGGGTTGGAGCGTGTTCCCCAAATTACAATTTAAAATAAAGAAAGTGCAATATTAAAACAAGCGCAAATGTGTCTGCTGCTTTGCTAAGATCCCCAGTTTCTGCCTCAGAAGTTGCTAAGAAATGGACCTCATTGTGCCAAACAGAACCAAACAGGGTACACAGAAGAGGAAATCCTCCTGTGTCTCACATTTATCTGTCGCACAAATTTCGAAGATGTTTGGTTCTTAATTTTGCTCCACAAGTAAATGAAAGAAAATAAATGGAATTTGCCTATTTATTTTGCGGAACTGACACAGTTCTCTGATCCACCTGGTATTGAGATTCGTCCTTTGAACTGTGTGACTGATTTGCTCTGCTGCGCGAACTGATAGCATAATGGACACTGGCGCCAGTAGGGTCATTGAAGGTGGATTAAGCATGTTTTGCAGGAAGAAAGGGATTGGGCTGGAATCTTCGTAGTCGGCATCCTGTCATGCGTAATCCATGAGGGTGATACTTTCAGGATTTAGAGAAAGGCTTCTGTCACTCCATTCCAGGTGTAGCTCCCTTGAATATTTATTTTTATTAGAACAAATTATGAAATGCACCGCTCCAACAGTCGGTTTTACACCATATATCGGTGATAAGGTCCGTGTTCAAAAAGATTTGTTCCAAATAAGAGAACGCTGAGTCCGTAATTGCAAAAAAGTGTTCAGAATTGCTTTAATGTTCCAATTGAAAGACCAGCCAACGCGTTTCGTTCCGTCAGGCGGAACTTCTTCAGGGCGTAATGGTAGTTGACAAATGTGGATATTTCCTGAGCCGGGATCACGTGGTGCGGTAAATATCTTTGTCCTCTATCTGGATTTTGACGACTAAAGTGAATCTCGAGGTGTAAATTGCGAGTATGTTGGTCACCTTATAGCTTCAAAAGGAAATACTCCTTTGGGAACCCTCCTATATCTTCATCCACGGTAACGATAGGTTGTTTGATTTAATGCAGGGTATTGACCTTAGAGCATATGATGTGCAAGTTATTCACTGTCACTTAGTTAAGCTCGTAGGATCCCTAGTCGGCTCCCGAAGACACAGTTACATTGAGGTATTTACCTGTCAGGGTCCTATTCGAATCCCCTTTCGGCGTCTCTGCAGTTCGCGCGCCAAACCTTTTCCAAACAATATTTCACGTAGAACAGTACCAGAATATGTTAGACGAGCAATGGACAGAGCAGTGGGCCAAATTTGTGCAGCATTTCTGGCCTCTGGGCTCGGTCGGGCACAGATTGGCGCAGACGGGCTTGCATTTGGCGCGTCTTCTGCGCGCCAGCGGCGTGCCCGCTGCGCGTGCGCCCTGATGTTGTCATAAATAGTGGTAAAGTGAAAGACAACTAACCAGCAAACTGTGAATCCCCCAAGGTGGCAGCTCTGAGAAAGAGTCAGCGTCTTTCCCCGGTCCCCCGATCAGCACCCAATCGAATGAGAAGGTAGGAGCGTGGTCCCCAAATTACAATTTAAAATAAACAAAGTGCAATATTAAAACAGGCGCAAATGTGTCTGCTGCTTTGCTAAGATTCCCAGCTTCCGCCTCAGGAATCGCTAACTATGGGCGCGTGCGCACTAGCGCTAAATTTATAGAAGCAGGGCAGAACAACTAGCCCACAAACTGTGATTCCCTCAAGATGGCGGCTCCAAGAAAGAGTCAGCGTCTTTCCCCGGTCCCCTGATCAGAACCTAATCGGCTAAGAGGGTTGGAGCGTGTTCCCCAAATTACAATTTAAAATAAAGAAAGTGCAATATTAAAACAAGCGCAAATGTGTCTGCTGCTTTGCTAAGATCCCCAGTTTCTGCCTCAGAAGTTGCTAAGAAATGGACCTCATTGTGCCAAACAGAACCAAACAGGGTACACAGAAGAGGAAATCCTCCTGTGTCTCACATTTATCTGTCGCACAAATTTCGAAGATGTTTGGTTCTTAATTTTGCTCCACAAGTAAATGAAAGAAAATAAATGGAATTTGCCTATTTATTTTGCGGAACTGACACAGTTCTCTGATCCACCTGGTACTGAGATTCGTCCTTTGAACTGTGTGACTGATTTGCTCTGCTGCGCGAACTGATAGCATAATGGACACTGGCGCCAGTAGGGTCATTGAAGGTGGATTAAGCATGTTTTGCAGGAAGAAAGGGATTGGGCTGGAATCTTCGGAGTCGGCATCCTGTCATGCGTAATCCATGAGAGTGATACTTTCAGGATTTAGAGAAAGGCTTCTGTCACTCCATTCCAGGTGTAGCTCCCTTGAATATTTGATGGAACAGACAGGCCAGGTGGCCTCAGAAGGAGACATGCTATAGTTTTGAATTGAACAGCCAAATTAAATCCTACCTAGAATCCTTCAAAGGGGTTGAGGAGGCAGTGGACTGGTTCCATTTTGTAACATCCACTGATGAAGGAACGATGTGATTCCACCAAGGACCTCCTCATGACAAGTTGGTCGGAGTTTGCAGTGGAGATAGTTTACCGAACTATATCTCCGCTGCAAAGTCCAATCATTATGCATTTTTTCCACAAAATGAGAAAAAACTTTTCACACCTGAATTTACCGACTGCTTTTCCAACCTGTGTTTTGTCTTTTTTTGAAAAAAATGCAAACATTTTCTACCTGCTCTGAGCACGTGGAAAACAACAGCTGGACTCTTGGTGGGGGATGGGGCTATTGAATGGTGGGCAGGTGTGACGGGAGGGTTCCCTTGATAAGCAATTGATAAGATTAATTGAGCTCTAATGTTGATCCCTCCGTTCTTCCCTCTGGAGTACCAGCAGGTGATATCAGATTTAAAACCTTTGACTGGATTAAGTCCTACCTTTTCAACAACTTTGAAAAGAGATGTTTGTATCTGCTTTTTGGCTGTTAAAAACCTTGAATAAGATCATCTTCCTTCTCTCTCATCATCGGACGGAGTCACTTCAAGTGGCTACTGTTTCCTGGTTGGGTATGGATATTCTTTCTATCCAGGGTGAAAAGACTGATCTCTCAAGTCCAAATCATCCACATCTTTGCAGCAAGGCCGCCATGGGCCTGAACAGGAGGGTACCCGTCTTTCCCTAGCCAAAGGAGCCGCATTGGCTCCCTGTCTATAAGTGGATCATCTTTAAAGTCCTTTGTAGCTGCCACAGATCTCTTCATTTCTGACTCTTCGTTTGATGCAGCCTTCTGTTTTGGGCATATCGCCTATCGCCTTAAAAGAAGTATCAGAAGATAGTAACCTACTATCTTCTGATCCTTCTTTTATCTCTTCAAAGCACCTACATCACTTCTGATCACGTCTATCTGTGCACGTTCCCTCTTGGGGCAAACTCACCTATTAATGTATTTTTGTATTATGGTGAATTATTGACAATATTCGATTGATATCAAAAAACGGACATTGTGAATAACATACAAGAACTCTTTTGATAGGCAATGAATTAAAATTGCTTGGTAATAATTGAGTCAGTTGCTATTTTTCGTTCTCTGAAGGTATTTATTACAATGAGCTGTTGATTCATTATATGCTCTAAATGTTTTTGACTTATTGACTATGTATTGATTAATACTCAAGTGATGGAGCACAAGAGAGAAACAACACCAATTAGGTTTGTTTAGAAAGCCCTCACTCACCGACCTGGTCGGTGACATGCTTCATCATCGGGCCCCACTGGGTGTGACCGAATGTCACCCCAGTGTGCTTCAACTCCAGATTTACTGCGGAGCAGGTAATGTGAAGATGTGAAGGCTAAGTGATAGGTTACATGAAAAGAGTGACGTGGTGAATTTAACAATGCCTTGATTGTATCAAAAATTGATTTAATGACTGATCAACAAGGACATATTAAAAAATGTGTTGGTAAACACGGCCAACTAAATTGAATGGTCTGTTCCCGATATCATTACGTGATGGTCAACATGTTTCTGCCAATGTCTGTGTAATTAACCTGGCATTCGTCAGGCCTATGGTGAATAAACCCCGGCCGTATGGACACGCTAAGGCCCACCCTACCAAGGGATGTGAAAGTTAAAATTCGTCTGTGTAAGTGCAATGAGGAGGGGGCCACACCGAACAAAAAACCGGGAGGCACACACCCTACTTGTCTCTGGATTAGGAGACTTCAAAAATTAAATGCACTTGAAAGGTGAGAATATGTCACCACATAGACCGCGGGAGGGGGGTGATGGCGTATTTGGCATATCGCCGACGACGCCAGGCACTCGTGTGTAAACCTGTTCGATCCCTCTTAGCTTGGCAAACCTGTACACATTTTATTCAAATTCCAACAGTTCGAGCTTAAAACTTCTTTAATAAATGAGTGTGTAGTCCTCTAAAAAAAGGAATGTTTAATACGGTGCATATGAATTTTGCATTGTGGTCATAGACGGTGTGCCAAAAAGTTGTCTGTGCGAGTACCTTCACTGCGAGTAGTGCCTTTGTATTTCAGAGGAATGTTTAAAATATTAGAAGTCACGTAGTCACCTTGTTTTGGGTACTTATTAGGGAAACAATTGTTAATTTCCATTCTGGAACTTTGTAATGTTCTCGAATATGAATATCATTAGGGACACGGGCGTGTTCAAATATTTTTAGAATGGCCAACACCTTTGGAGTTTTAGAACAGCAATTCACCAACATTTCCAAGGAGAAGCACCTTTTTTTCAAACCCAGATCAATCCTGTCTCTTGGTCATGCTTTTACTACTTGATGCATTTAAGAAAAACGTACCTGCCTTGTTATCGTTATGCACAGGTAAACTCAGCCTGTGTCCCGTCTAGGATCCACTGCAATAGCATCCTATGTCTGAATTTGCCAGCTTCCCCTCTCAGACGTTTCAAAGGTTTCAGAAATTTGCTGTGCACCTATATCCAACCTACAAATGTTTGCACCTGTATCCTAGGCAAGAATTCTCTTTCATTAGCTCCCAGTCAATTAAATAATTATTTACAAAATGTTTTGTGTTTTGCACAGAAGTATCTGATAGCAACTTGTAACTGCAGATTCCTTACCATACAATATTATAATATGGCTGGATCTGTAAAAATATTTGGAATCCCCTACGTAGCTGGCTTTGTTCGGCTCCTTGTGGCATCACCAGCATCGTCTGTGCCAAAAGTAACGTGTGCGCTGCCTATATAGTCCCCACCCCAGCACGCTGATGTCAGTTGCTTCCTTTCCACGCCATCAAGCTACCTTCAGCAATTTTTTCACCAGATTTTTTCACTGTTTTGTCGAACTCTAGTGTGCCTGTTTCTGTCTTTATTTCTTGGAAGATGTCCCGAAACAACCCTATTGCGCCATGGGTACGGGGTGTTTTGGACTGCAGCGCTGCCCGGCAGGCCCACTCTAGGCACCAGTCAGCCCCTCAGAATCCGTTGGTGGATCCGGATCGGGTCTGGTTGAAGCTTTGCAACCTCCTATGGATACTGTTTTACAGGCTCATTGCCAGCACCACCAACACCTATTGGTGGCGTGATTGCAATTCCTGCTTTGGATATGGAGCTCGACCGACATAGGCGCCAGCTCCAACCAGAGATGGAACCCCTTTTTAGGTTTCGCCTGCCGTATGTGGGCTTTGTCCCGCCTCTGTCTTCCATTGGCTAGCTCCATAAATGGAGGCTAGCCATTAGAAGAGAGAGGCGTCCATCATTCTGCGAGGCGACTCGTGGGCGTTCCGGCGATTTTTTTTCTCATCCAGCCCCTTTTAGCACGTCATTGCGGCGGTGGGCGGGTGTTTTTTTTTTTTTTTACTGTGTTGTTTTCGTCTTTTTCGAAGTGCCTTTAGCCGGAGTGGTGTTGTTTTTATTTGCGATCAGGTAAGCAGCATTTTGTTTATATTTTAAACTGTTTGTTTTCGTCTTTGTGTGTCTCGTTGCTGCCTTGTGTTGTGAATGTTCCCGCCCCCCCTCCAGCTGTCCGTGTGCCTGTTAACCCGCCCCCCTCCCGCTGTCCGTGTGCCCGTTAACCCGCCCCCCTTCCGCTGTCCGTGTGCCCGTTACCCCGCCCCCCCCCCCCCTGTCCGTGCTTAATGCTTGTGATACATTGGTTCTTCCACCCTTCTTTATTCTCTGGCAGTGTATGTAAATTCAGGCAAAAACAGAAAATCTGAGGGATTTCTAAAATCTGCTGATATTTCTGGAAAGTCTGAAATCAGCGTTATCCAGGGGCACATATGCACCCCTTCCCGGACCAACGGCCGACTCTTAAATTAACCTCCCTCACTGCCCTGCTCTTCAGTCTGAGCCTTCCTCACTCCCCATGTCCAGCCTCAGAGCCCTCGCTGCCCTCCCACTGTCCGGCTCCATACTCAGCCCCTCACAGCTCAACTCCACACTCAATTCTTCACTGCCCCTTGTCAGTCTGAGCCTTCTTTGCCCCCTGGTCAAATCTCAGCCCCTCCTGCTCCTGCCCTGCTCTGATCTCAGCCCTCTCACTGCCCCTCTCCGTGCTCATCCCCTCACTGCCCCTCGTCAGTCTGAGACTTCCTCGCCCCTGGTCCAGTCTCATTCCTCACTTTTCTGCACCAGACTCTGGGACAGGGAGGGGTGGCCTCTCAAAGTGAGCTGGCTGGCTCCTATGCTGCTATGTGGGCGGCGGACACTCCCTACCCCAACCCCCTCTTGCCTGAACCGGCTCTTTATTCTTTCTCTCCCTTCTCTCCACGCTCTCAGGTGCCGCGGACCCACTGTCTGGCTCCCCCTGCCCTACACCGAGCCCCCGGCGACCCCAGGGCCCCTTCCCTACCAGCTGTGAGTGAAAGCCCTCTCGTTTCTCAAAGACTGGACCGTGTTAAATGGGAAGGAGCTAGTGTCAGCTACTCCAGCCGCTAGTACCACAGAAGTGACCTTTAACATACTAAACATGTGCAGACGACTGTAGAGCCAGTTGTGACATGTGCAATTCAGCACTCAGTGGGTTAATTATTAAAAACATATGATGTCATTCACCATCACAGCCTGTTTGTGACAGAGGGTTTTTTCGAATTATGTGACGTAATTCACATATGTCCTGCCAAGCACCGCGTTCTCTGCAATAATTATGTTATAGTATGTTATGTTATAGTATGTTAAGTTATAGCATTATATGTTTGTGTGTTTATCTTACGTTACATTCTAATTTGTATATTTGTGTTTTGTGTTGCTATTCTGTTTTAAATTTGTTTGAACACAAATGTCGTAGAGTGGTGTGGCTCACTGGTTAGAGGCGGTAGACCCGGAAGCAGAGGTCGACCCGGGACCAGGGTTCGATTCTCGACGCGGCAGGGTCTTGGGCCATGGTCAGCGGACTCGATAATTCTCGCCTTGGTGCCTACTCCAACCATGGGTCCCACTCAGCAACTCTGGGCAAAAGCTTGCTTAATCTCTACTAACAGCCCCATCAGCACCGGGGATGCTTGTCTTCACCTTGGAGATGCCCAGGAGGGACCATCTCACAGGGAAAGCCAGGATGGGTTCCCCAGCGGTATACAGCGCCGGGACGCCCCTTTGCTGGGGCAGCTGTGCACTTTACAAGTATACAACATTTAACATATTTGTCAAGTGATTTTTAGATTACTTATCTTGTGTTACATTAAGCTGTTATATTTTATAGGCATCACGATTTGATTTCATTCCCCTGCAGGCAATGACACTTTGGGAGCTCGGGGTTGAATCCCATGTGGTCATTTGCTTCACACCTCTTATTTTCGCAAAGGAAACAGACCCTACAGCTCACACACAAGATTTGGTTTAGTTTATGTTTGCTTCAGTGAGTATGTTAATGGGAGGCGGAATATGCCAGACCACCTACCTAGAGTGGTGTACGCATTATTCACACATTCGAACTCTAATACACTTGTGCATTCTTCCACAAATGCGCACATACACACACTTACACGAGTGCACATGCACGAACACACACGTACATTTTGGTTTATGATTGCATAGATGAGCAGGAGAATGAGTTGCTGACATTTGTTGCATATTGACACCAGCCCTTCCAGGCCTTTTGCACACTATCTCTCTCTTTCACACACTTACCCTCACACATGCACGCACCACTTTCAACACATTGCCACAGATACAAACATATGCATTCTGACATTCACTTGCTTTCACTCACACATGCAGTAAACATTGTTTCTGGTCCATGATTGCCTCAGAGGGCATAATGAAAAAATCCTTACAGACCAACGAACTAGAGTGGCACATACATTTTCATGCCTTGTGGATCCATGCAAATGCACACTCACTCACATGCGCACATTCATACACACTTGTGAATGTTTATTCACACAATGATCATGCACACACACCCGTGCACATGTGTATAATCATGTGCACACGTGCACACACACCTACAAACACACACACCATCACTCAGGGAGCTCCTAATTGAATGTGAGCATTGCATGTCAGCAATACACACGTGCACACACACACACACACCTACAAAACACACACCATCACTCAGGGAGCTCCTAATTGTCAGCAAGCTCTTTAATAACTGCAACTTAAGGCAGGGTTTTTGGTCCTTTGATAAGAAGGAGGTTAGTTATTATTAATCGTTTTTACTGTTTGCGAGAGATTAAGCTATTGGCATTGTAAATGGCAATGCCATTTATTTATCTGTTTTCAAAACCAACACATAAATAAAGAATTTGTCATTTACAATGCCAATAGCTCTAACTTTTACAAAGGCGAAACCGTTGCATTGTAAATGCTTGTTCCATATAGAGCTCACTGAGGAACATAAATGGATGGGAGCTTAAGATCCCTATAGCTACTCTGACCCCCTAGCAGAGTCCATGGCCAATGATACCTGGTACGTGGATTTAGTTTGGCTGACACTGGCCTCCTCTCTCCCCCCCAGTGGCTATGAAGGAAGGAGCTTCTTTCGCAATGGTGGTTCAGAGGGTGGCTGAGATCCTGGAGCTGATGCTGTTCAGGTTTGAGGTCAAGACTAATGTCTTCAGCCCAGAGTATCCTCCTCAGAACCTGTACTACACTTTAACAAAGCCCTCGCAGATGTCCTGCTTTGTGCCTAGGCCAAGCCCTGCACAGGCACATCTGTGCACAGGACCATTGCTTGCCGCCATCAGCTCACTCCCGTGGACCCAGCTTTCCTCTCCTAAGAACCCACCCTGAGAACCTGGTGGTCCATCTTCAACCTCCTGGATAAATCCTGATGCATTCCCTACAATACCACTGTATAGGAACTCCAGGAGGCGGAATATATCTTTGGTAAGAGAATTTTCTCTTCTGCCAGCCTGGCACTGCGGTCTGTGAACACTGCTTTCCTATTGGGCCATTATTCTCACACAGTGTGGTATATGGTTGTGCAATTACTGCCTATGGTCCCAGAAGAGGCTTGGGCCATACTTTCCCAAGCTATTGCTTATGGATGAGATCTGGTGAAGTTCACAATAAGATGCAGGTTGGATACAACATTTCTTTAATGGTGGCACTTCACTGCCAATCCTGTCTGGGAAATACTGGTTTAATGTTAATGTTAACGTTATTTATAAAGCGCACAAATATTCAGAGTTGTCTTGGCGCTCTGGCGTCTACTTCTGGAACAACCAGGTTTTTAGTCCTTTCCTGAAAGAGGAGAGGGAGCTCGCACTTCTGAGCTCACTCGGAAGAGTGTTCCAGAGTTTGGAGGTGCCATAATGAAGGCTGCGGCCACCCCAGTGCGATGTTCGAATTCTGGGCACCTGTTTTACAGGTGATGGACATGCCTTTCGATAGGACTGCCCTGTTAGTTGACAAGGCAATTTGGCTCCGGAATTATTTAAGGAGAGCAGGGCCACCACTAAGTCATTGAGGCTCATTATGGCTCCATGACAGCGCCACTCTGCCTTCATCCCTCATGTGACTATGGTAGCGGCTATCAGCCTTGTCTATTTCCCCTGAGCCACCAAAAGCAGCAGGCATCACAGTCCATTTGTGGCCACTAATCCACCTCCCCATATGTTGTGGAAACTAGAGCCAGAGGTCGACCCATTCTGTCCCCCCCCCCCTCCCCCCAGGGCAAGCACAACTCAAAAGCTTATTTTGTTTGCCCTCGTTCCAACACAGGCTCCCGGTTAATGACAGGATTCAGTACCACCTTCACCAATTGTGGAAAATAACTTCAGACTGGTGGGTGCTTCAGATTGTCCAGGGGGCTATGCCCTCCCACTGCCACCTTTGCCATTAATTTCTGTTTAGCTGACTCAGGACCACCTCTCTCTCTCTCGCCACGGGAGGTATTGGCTGCTCTGGTCAAATGAACCATCGAGAGGGTACTGGCATCAGAAGTAGGTCATGGTAGCTATTCCCTCTACTTTCTGGTGCAGAAGAAGGACGGAGGCCTCTGTCCCATATTAGACCTATCCCCTGTCAACTGCTTTCTGCTGAAGGAAAAATTCAAGATGCTCACCTTGGCCAAGGTCTTATCTGCCCTTGACGATGGAGACTGGATGGTACTGTTGGACTTGCAGGACGCCTACTTCCATATCCCTGGCGTGCCTGCCCACAGGGGTTACTTGCAGCGCACGGTAGGTCAGTAGCATTTTCAGTTCATTGTGCTCTACTTTGGCCTTACCAGTGCTTCTCAGGTGTTCACTAAGATGATGGCGGTGGGTGTAGCACATCTGCAGAGGTGAGAGGTTACAATCTTCCCCTACCTCAACAACTGCCTGTTAAAAGTGGGATTTCCTCAGGCAGTCGTCTCCTAGACTACAGCCAACCTCCTGAGCTCACTGAGGTGCCCTGTAAACATGCCAAAGTCACACCTGATTCCCTCTCAGACGCTCCCTATCATCATAGCTCTTCTAGATACAGTTAGTTTAGGCTTATCCTCTGGAATAGAGAGTCCAGGATATTCAGGCTATGATTTCGATGTTTCAGCCTCATTCATGTATTACATTGAGACAGTCTCTGAGGCTGCTGGGCCTCAGTGCCTCCTGCATTCTGTTTGTTAAATAGCATATGTGGGCTCTGCAGTTGGATTTGAAGACCCAGACCCAGTGGGTCGGCATCACAGGAATTGCTTTGATCTGGTCCAGATATCGAGGGAGACTGAAAAAGATCTGCAGTGGTGGCTCACAAACTGCGATTGGGTCAGTGGCCGACCCCTCTCTCGTCCCCAGCTAGAGCTCACAGTGGTAAAAGATGTGTCACTTCTTCATTGGGGTGGCCATTTGGGAGAGATGGAGATTATAGGACTCTGCTCCGACGCAATCTCAGCTCCACATAAACCTGTTGGAAATGAGAGCGACCCAAATAGCATTGAAAGCCTTTCTTCCTTCAATCAAGAGAATGCTAGTTCAGGTGTTCACAGACAACACCACTGCCATGTGGTATTGGAACAAGGAGGGCTGTGTGGGATTGTGGACCCTGCAGCTCTGGACATGGCTGTAATATCAGGTCATTTTCCTGGTGGTTCAACATCTGGAAGGTTCTCTGAACACCGGAGCAGATGAACTTAGCTGCTGATTCCTTACAGGTCATGAGAAAAGTCTCCATCCAGATGTGGTTCAAGGTCTTTTCAGAGATTGGAGAGAAAGCTTGGTCAGATCTGTTCACCACAGTGGAAAACGTACAATTTCAGCACTTCTGCATGCTGTAGTTTTCAAGGTAGCTCTTGCTCGGAGACACATTTCTTCTCAATTGGAGCTCAGAACTCATGACACCTCACCACTGATGCCACTCCTGTCCAGTGTTCTCAAGAAGATCAAGAACGATAAGGCACAGGTCATCTTGGTGGTTCAGTATTGGTCACGGCAAGTCTGTTATGCCGACCTCCTGAGCATGAGCATCTGTCCTCCAATCAGGCTGCTCCTGTGGTAGGATCTCCTGCTGCAGCAGTAAGTAAGGGTTCTGCACCCAAACCTATCTACCTACATGAGTATAGATTGAGTGACGACAGTTGAGAGCGTTTGGCCCCCCTCCCGAAGTCTGTGATGTCATGCTTATTGGACAAGTTTGTGGCGTGGTGTGTATCCAAATGTTTTGTTCCTTTCTCTGCACCCTTGTCTGATAGGCTGCTGTTTGTTCTATCCCTAGCTGGCAAGGTTTTGCTTTCGGCAGGGTTAATGGGTACCTTGCCGCAATTTCCACCTTCTTCAGGTTGCTGCACCAACCTTCCCTGTACAAGTCACCTGTTGTGACTCTTCCTAAAGGTTTACAACACGTTTCCCCCTACGGCCTTCATTATGCCTCAATGGAACCTGAATTTAGTCCTCACCTTCTTCTTGTGCTCTCATTTTGAGCCGATGCACAGCAGCCTGCTGGCCATCAAAACTGTCTTATTTGTGTGAATCACATCTGCCAGGAGGGTTAGCAAATTGCAATTTCTTTCCATTAGCCTCCTGTAAGTTTCTTTCTTCCCAGACAAGCTGGTTCTTAGAAACAGAGCGTCCTTATTGCCAAAGGTGATGATACCTTTTCAAGTCGAGCGCACTATCATGCTGCCTACTTTCTTCGCCTCCTATCAAACCATGGAACAGGAGAGACTCCGCCATCTGAACCCATTAGGGGATAATTGCCTTTTTAAATTGATCGCACCAAAGATTTCTGGATGGATGATCAACTGTTTGTTGGTTTTATGGCTGTGAAGAAAGGCAAAGAAGTTCACAAAAGAACCATCTCTAGGTGGATTTTCATTTGTATTAAAATCTTCTACACATTGACTAAAAGAGGGGTCCCAGTTCTGGATATCTGCCAGGCACCCACACGGGCATCACTGCACAGGTTTGCCAAATACTACTGCCTAGACAGGCAGGCATGATCTGAGAAGCATTTTGCTCATTCGGTCCTCCAGGACTTCTTAGGGTAACAGTCCACCGACACACCTCTGGAAAGCGACTGCTTTGGGGAGTGTGAGCTGCCTCCGCTGTTAATTGGGCAGAGGAGGCTTATTTTTGGTAAACAAGGCGCAACCTCGGGTGAAAGAGCAGTTCTCTATCGTCACTGCCTGCCCCTAAGATGGCCACCCTTGAGTGACTGCAACCCCTCCCCCACTGCCTGAAGCCCCTCAATGCCCACTGTATTACTCCCTCTGCCTCAGAATAAATCTGCTAAGGAGGCTCTCAGCTATTTCTGGAAAATTAAGAATGACCTTTGCTTCGACTGGAAGAACAGTTCTCTATGGATACTGCCTGCCCCAAAGATGGCCGCTCTAGAGTGATTCCAACCCCAGATCGCACTGCCTACAACCCCGATGCTCCCTCGATCACTTCCTCTGCCTCAGGGTTAATGTGCAAAGGAAGCTCAGATCGTCAAAATAGTCGCTCAATCATAAAAAAAAGCACCCTCGAGTGAACTCGACCTCACCTCTCACTGCCTGCATCCCCCGATGCTCACTGGAACACTTGCTCTTCCTCTTCCCATCTTCCCCCTTAACACCTGCTACGTCGCATCCATGGGGTGAGCACCCCCGCAGCCCAGTCTTATACACTAACGTCTCCTCTCCGCAGAACAAGACATCACAAACTCACTGTCACCTACCCACTCGGTCACGTGCCGCGGCCTCTCCCTTAATCCAGCCCCTCGTACCCTATCCCAGCAAGACTCTCTGCATTCTACTCCACCTCCCAGAGCACCCACCCTCCTACAGAGTGTACAGCCCCCCCGGGTGACTCTTCCTGATCAAGGCAAATCCCACTCCATAGCAGGAGTACGGCCCCATACTCTATGAAAAGCAATAGTGTCTCCGAGCACTCAATTTTACACCAACCCCTCTATTTCGTCCCTCATGAAACCGAAAGGCACAAACCCACCTCCCACAACCTCCCAAAACTCTAAAATTCAAGTAATCATTGGTGTCAGAAGAAACCTCCCACCACAAAACCCCCCAGACCCCCACCCCTCCTCACCTCCATTCCTAGGGCCGCTCTGGGTAACAGTCTCAGCAAATCAGGGTTCTCCACCAACTGTATGCTCATCAATTGCAGATCAGCCACTAAACATGCAACAGAATTAGAAGAAACCATCCTCTCTCAAGACATTGACATTGCGTTTATCATGGAGACTTGACTAAATGAGATCTCCCCACCATGCCTAGATAGGCTTGTGACTCCTGGTTTCACTCTCATAAACAAAGATAGGAAATATCAACGTGGTGGAGGTATAGCTATCATTCACAAGGGGGTACAAAAGGGGGTGATGATGGACGGAGCATCTGAACCAATCAAACACTCACACCCAGTCAACAGATCTGGGTTTAATCCAATACCGTTCTTTAGCCCACTCTGCCACCCCAGTTCAGACATGGCCATATGCAAATCAGTCTGACCTTGTGCCTCATGGGAACAGTCCAGCCCGAACTGCCAAGCCATGCCTTCCCTGGAGAGAAAATTTGCGTTCTTCCGGTCCACAATGGACAATGCAAAGAACAGACCCAAGGAGCTCTTTAATATTATCAGAAAACAAACATCCAAACCAGCCACGTCCACTGTTCAGGCATCCAAAGATCTTTTCGAAAACGTTGCCAACTTCTTCAATGACAAGATCTCCAAGATAGAGCTCTCTCTGGTCCATAACAGCTCCCTTCTCAATAGCTGCACGACTGGATCCCTTGACACCGCTCTCTTACCCCACACCAAACGCTGGCTATTCTTCCACCCCATTCATGAAGCCGAGATAATCAACTTGATCTCCAGCTCAAAGCCCTCCGCGCACGTCTTGGCGCTTTACCTACGCAACTGACCAAAAAACTGAAATGCGCCTTAGCCCCACTTTGGTGCAAGATCATAAACAGTTCCCTCAATAGCGGAAGCGTCCCCGACTACCTTAAAGTGGGTCAAGTCACCCCTCTGCTGAAAAAATCTGGCCTAGACACGTCAGATCTGAACAACTTCAGGCCCATCTCCAACCTCCCTCTTCTTTCCAAAATCTTTAAAAAATGTGTACTACAACAACTAACGCAAAACTTGGAGAGTATCAACTTTCTTGACTCCCATCATCCTGGTTTCAGGAAAGGCTGCAGCACAGAAACCACGATCCTCAACATCATTGACGACATACACAAATCTCTGGACTCAGATCAATGCTGCCTCCTCATTCTCCTCGACCCATTGGCTGCAGTCGATACGGTTGACCACAAACTTCTCATCAAAGCTCTGCAAGAAAGGGCGGGGCTTAACGAGATAGTCCTCAAATGGTTCTCCTCTTCCCTACACAACCGCCCCCCAGAGAATCAACATCTTTTGAATCGGACCTGCACCCAATCAACAGTGGAATTCCTCAAGGGTCAGTGCTCTCCCCTCAACTATTCAACATCTACATGCAACCCCTCACCACCCTACTCAAAAAAGCCAACATTCCCTTCCATCTGTATGCAGACGATACACAGATCTACTTGGAAATCTAATCTGCAAAGGACATTCAAAGACTCAACTGCATACTGAAGGAAGTTCAATTCTGGTTAACAAGCAATCACCTAAAACTGAACCCTGACAAAACTGAACTACTCCTCATTTCGAACAAAGCAGAGAACCCCCAAATGGTAGATTGGCCGAAAATCATCGATGTGCTCAATGGAAACCTCACCCTTGCAGACTCGGTTAAATCACTAGGCATCACGCTAGACCCAAAACTGGACATGACCAAACTTATAAAAAACTCAGCCAAGAGCGCCTTCCACGACCTAAGGTTATTGAACAAAATTAAACCTTTCATCCCTCCTAAAGATCTCAAACAAGCCACTCAATCATTGGTGCTGTCAAGACTAGACTTTGGTAATGCAGCCCTCACAGGAATTCCAAAAGCACATCTTGCCCCCCTCAAAACGACCCTCAACGCGGCTACCAGAATGGTCACTGGACTCAAGAAATTTGAGCACATCTCACTGGCACTAAGGGAACTCTAATGACTCCCAGTCGAAATGTGGGCTCATTTCAGAACAGTTTGACCTACCCACAAAGCCCTACACACCGGCAAACCCGAATACCTGGCAGCCAAACTAAAAAAAGCAGGACAAAACAGGAACCTCAGAAGCTCAAACACCCTTTTACTCATTCAAATGAAAGCTCGTAAGCAAAAAAAGCGGCCAGATCATTTGCAGGAAACATGCCCAAAATATGGAACTCTATTCCTCCCCAAATCAGAACTAACCCCTCCTTTACAAACTTCAAAAGCTAGCTCAAACACTTGTTCCTCAGCCGATCCCTAGTGAACCGATAGGCCTTGTTGGAGCGCTAACTATTGACTCAACACTTTGCCTTGCTTATACATCAGCTAGCCTATATCCTTTTCTCTGGCATTGTATCTTCTCAGTTTCTGTATTTCGGGATTGTCCGCATCATTGTATTTGTGGTTAACATTAACCCTGGGCAAAGCACTACGCTACGCTCGCGGAGATTGCGAAGTTTGCGCAACTTCGCACTACGCGAGCTGTACGTAGCACAGTGCGAACACGTGTAGTGCAGTGTAGCGCAGTGCAGTGGTCGTTTTTTGCTTGTTCGCGGTCCTGAAGGTCATGTTCGCGACCGCGAGCAAGCAAAATGACATCCCGGCGAGATTCTCAACGCGGGGAGGTCAGGTTTCTCATTGTGAGTGGTTGCGCATGCTCACGACCGCTCTCAATGAGAAACTACCAGTTTGCGTTGAGAAAGCTGCCGCTCGAGTAATAATCTACTCGAGCAGCATAAACCTACAGCTCGCACTGTGCAAGATGCCGTTTTCAATGATTGCACAGTGCCAGATGCTTGTCCGCACTGTGCAATCATTGAAAACGCATCTTGCACAGTGCAAACATGCTACTACGCAGCTCGCGTAGTGCTACGTGAAGTTCGCGTAGTGCGAAGTGTACTTCGCGTAGCTTCGCGTAGCCCACCCCTACTTAACATGGCCGGTAATTGCTGTAAAGCGCTCAGATACCCACCGGTCTGGCCGGCACTATATAAAACCCCGAAAATAAATAAAATAAATATCTATTCTAGGGTAAGGAATCTATGGCTAGAAGTCTCTATCAGATGAACAAGTTACCTTCAGTAATGCCTTATCTGGTACAGACTCTATGTTGTTGCAGATTTCTTACCAACACTTCCATCCTCCCTGTTCTGCAACTGTATGTTATTTACAGTTAACAAAATGCTTCAGGACCTCACTTTGTCACGCTAGTCATTTCTCCTCAGCTTGCCTCTGTGCTTCTGGTGCGGAATAACACTCAAAAAGTGAGGTTAGCATGCTGGGGTGGTGACAATATAGGCCTATGCATGTTACTTTGGCGTAGGTGACGACACAACCTATGATTGGGCAAAGGGATTGCTCAAAAATTGCCGGATCCAGTCTGATGCCTGGGAAATATTCTAAAGTAAGGAATACAAGGATTAAGTCTCTACCAGATAAGATGTTACCAAAGGTAAGTAACTTGTTCTTCTGTTACACAGAAAAAACAGGTCTTTACCAGTGCCTCTCTCACTACAAATTATTGATAAATTTGTGGTCAAATGTCTGTTCCCGGTTCATGGGACACGCAACCACTTGCTTGGTCCCAACTCTGGAATAGTCTTCGTTCGCACATCAAGAGTATTCAATCTTATGTAGCCTTCAAGAAAAACTGTAAAATAAAATCCCCTTTTCTGATAGTCAAGCTTCTTTATTTGTTTTCCTTTTCCTTAGTTTATTTTACTCAATCACCTTTGTTGGTATTGCATCATTGTTGGTATTTGCGATTCCTAAATTGCGAAAATTAAGAAATCGCAATTTAGAAATCGCAAATACCTATGAATCAAAAATTCGCATTTTTATTTGTGATTCCTTATTATTCCTTATTTATGATTCCCAATTATGCGAATCGCAAATAAGGAATCCCTTTACATTGATTCCTATGGGCCTAGAGGCCCATAGGAATCAATTGGAAGGCATTCACATTTTGCGAATTTCAAATTGCGATTCGCAAAATGTGAATGCTATTTAACAGGTGCAGGGGGGGGGGGGGTCCAAAGAACCCCTCCCTGCACCCCTGAAATGTAACTGTAAGTGCATTTTACACACACACATCACCCAAGGACATGTGTGTGTGTGTAAATTAAAACTTTCAAATATGCAACTAGTGCATGTTTGAAAGTTTTCGGTAAATTAGCATGAAGTTCAACTTCATGCTAATTTATCCCTTCCAAATTGCGAATTTGCAATTTCAAAATAATCATGCATTGCATTTAAGAAATCGCAAAATTGCGATTTCTTGAATGCTATCGCAATTTAAGAAATTGCAAATAAATTGCGATTTCTTAAATTGCGAAAAAGCCCAAAACCTTAATGCATCCCAAAAAAGGGATTTGCATTCGCAAACGGCCGATTTTTGCGATTCGCACCGTTTGCGAATGCAAAAACCCTTGATGCATGTGGGCAAATATGTTTTATGGGTAGGCTGATGAAGGATTACTTACTAAATTAATCAGTCAAAGTGCTTTTCTTGCCTTCAAGCTGCAGAAATGGCATGGAATTATCCTAACACATTTTCATTTTTTTATCATTTCAGGAAACCTAAAAGTGTTTTTATGCAAAATAGGAGAGAGGGCATCAGGATAGCTACACTAAGCCATGTTCTTTGCATATGATTGTGTGAGAGGACTATTTTCGCTTGGCACTCGTCACACAGGCACAATTTGTTGCCCTAGGCAGCCCACTTGGGTGATAACGCAATTATACATATTTGCCACCTGCCGGATCAGAAGCCAACATAAAGTGCAGATGGGAATTGTAAGGGACCGACCAATACTGTCCTAAATTCTGCTTGGACTGTCAGTAAGCTCCTCATCAGGGAAGCAGTCCACCAAAAGCAAAGGGGAAAAAATGTGTGGGGCTCAACGGGAAATTAGGTGTGATATGTGGCAACTGGTAATTGTTTTGATGGGATTGGGAGCAGGGAAAGTGATTGTGAGAGTCTGAGTGTGTGAGTGAGAGCAGTGTGAATATGAGAGTGTATGTTAGCGAGAGTAGTGTTTGTGCATGAGTGAAAGTGAGAGATTTGTGTGGGTGCATGAAGGGAGTGTGTGTGCCCCCCTAAGTGACTGATGTGAGTGTGTCCCTTTGTGAGGTGTCTGTTGTTGGGGGATATGTTTCCTGTTGACGTCTGCTATGGAATTGGGTATGTGGGGGTCATGGTACCTATCCTTGAAATTTTGGGAGCTTTGTTGGTGATGCTATGGCTGTTTCCGGAATAACATTGTCGTACCCATGATAAAACATGTGATTTCTTTGTAACATTTAAATATCCCTGGCTTTATTGTGGTCTATGACATGATGGGGGCACTCTTAGTAATATTCTGGCCAGCCCTATGATAAAATAATGGTCCATACCTGTCTTATTGTGGGCATTCATAGTGACATTTTGATTATGCCTAACATAATAGTGGCCCATCCATGATATATTGTGGTCATTATTTAAAATATTATTGCTGTCCCTGGCATATCGGTGGCTCCTCCTTTGTTCGTGTTAGCTTTCCCGGCAACAAGCCTGTTAACCATTGCATCATAGTGGCAAATGAAGTATTAAAACCATGGGTCAAGTGACATTGCCTAAACAGATATTTTAACCCCTTCGATGCTGGTGACGGAACCATTCCGTCATCAGTCACGGTTGAGCTGTGCTGATGACGGAATGGTTCAGTCACGACCACACCCATTATCATTGGGGCCCAGCACAGGAGGAAAATATCATCTGCAGCGATGAGGTTAAAAGTCTGTAATATGCATCTCTCTTTAACCATTTGTTTGGGAAATCTACTATTTTGCCATCATTTTATCAATGTTTACTTTGGTGGTATGTACTGTAAATTTTCAATTTTGTTCACAGCACTGGCTCACTCAATCCTATTCGATGTAGATTCATTCATTTAACGTTTTCAAAATCCGCCTCTCAGCCGCCCGTGGTCAACTTCAATGCTTTCAGCTGACATAAGTGGAATGTCTCACATGTAGCTCTTAATATCTGGTTACAGAAAGCTTTTGCTGTTTGTTGCTGAGTACGTTCAACCACCATCTGTCTCGAGGGGCACAGCATATTGTTGATTCTTAGTTGCTTACACATTGTGACATTGACTTTATATTGTGTGTCTCTTTTGGTAGTCCCACCATTTGTATCATTAAGAAAGGGTAGAGGGAGAACATTAAGTAAAGACCTCACCACCTAGCTCAAGACTTTTTCACTACAGGTGTGGTGACCTACAGACAATGGGAACTACCAATCTCTTACTACGTCCTGCCTGGATTATGGTAACTCTCTTTACATAAATTCACCAAAATATGTAATAAAGAGACTCCATGTGGGTCAAAATTCGGCAGCAAGGCTCATATTAAAAGTCCCACGATACATGTTAGTAAAAGAATCCCTCAAACCGCTCCACTGGCTTCCAATTGATTCCAGAATAAAGTTTAATCCTCTGTACTGCTCACAGGGCCATAAATGAAAAAGTTCCAGTAAAGTTCTGACAATTGATTTCAATGTACACTCCAACTAGACACCTAGGATCCTCTCACCTGGAGCTCTTGAGTACAATCAGAGTCAAACGGGCAACATAGGGAGGCAGACCATTTCCCATATGGTACTGAGGCTGTGGAATGACCGCCCACTTAACCTCAGATCACTGCCCAACTAAACCTCCTTCGGGAAAAACCTAAAGACCTGGCTGTTTCCCCATTAATTTACATGTGGTCAAACCTCTCATCACAGCACTCATCAGCGCGGGGAAGCCTGCTGGCAGCCAGGCGCTTTACAAAACAAACATAAATGTATCAACAAAGTTTTCTCTTGGACTTCAACTCACAAATGGTATATTCACACTCCACCACAATATACCAGATATTATAATTCTATTATTCATTTGAGAACCCATAAATCAATTATAAACACAGAAAAAAATCTCATTTAGGTGTAAATAAAAATATTTTCATTTATTAAAAACCAGATCAATCATATCAATCACAATCTGGAATATCCAGACAGAAAATACATTATTTCTATTAAAAACCAATCCCTACATATAACAAATCAATGTAAACAAGAGACAAGAACAAGTGACAAAATAAAAAATCATCATAGGTACGTTAACCCGATTGAATCTGTTATGTTGTGGTCTATCAGACCTTAAAATTAGACCCAAACGTTCCTCAGATTTAACAATGAAAATGGAAAGGGGCGACCACTCGGTCCCCCCGAACGTATGGTGGAGTACCCCGTTCCCCCCGGGAAGCCATCTTGGGCGGGAGGCGAGTCTCGGCTGGTATGCCCAAAGCGGCGTAGCCGGGGCGCGCTTTTTCCCGCCCAAGAGTGGGTTGTCCTAGACACTGAAGCCGCCAGCCACGCCCCCGGAGGCGGGTGGAGGCGGGTTTACGCCCGCCCGAAGAAGGATAAAAGGAGCGACAAGCCAAGGAAGCATCCTCTTGTTCCTGTGCTCTGAAGCTGCACCTCCCCGCTGCACGTGAGCTCGAGACGGAACGAAGAGCCAATTTTGAGCGTTTTAATTCTTGTCTTTGTTCTTTCAGAGAATCAGCGTTGGACAATGCCGGGCAAGAAGGCCGGAAAGCGGGTCGGAACCGATCAGATGCTCCGCATGCTCATAAAAGACATGGCCGAGATGAAGAAACAGATGGCGGCAATGAACGGTGTAGGGGGCCCTAAGCGAGTCGTCGGACCAGCATTGCCGGGAGTAGTCCCTAACGGGAGAAGTAGAAGGGCCAAGAAGGGAGCAACTGGGGGAGAGGCCCCGGTTCCCGAGACGCCGCTGGCGCACCCTGATGCACCGACTGAGGCGCCGATTCCGGTCCCGAAGGAGGGGCAACCAATTCCCGTTGTAGTCACCCCTGTGAACGGGGAGGATATGCTTCCCGAGTTGGCTGCACAGCTGGCAGCATGGTTGGGGAAAGAGAGTGAGGGGGCTACGGCAGATGACGCCAGGGCAGTAATGAGGCAGTTGCGGCAATCAAGAAAGGCTGCAAAGGCACCATGTCCTTTTGTTCCCCCGCAGGCTCCAGTGGGACAACCCGCAGCGGTGCACGTGAGTTCGGCAGCGACTACGGTTACAGCTTCCGGTTCAGGTAAGCAGCTACTGCCGATTGCGGGGGAGGGGTCAGTACCCTCGAGAAGGGAGAAAGTGGCTCAGCATATTCCGATGGAAATCAAGGAGAGGATATGGGCTGAGAAATATATAAACATGTTTTCTTTATTAACTGATCATTACGAGATTGAGCATGTGAAAATTCAAAAAGAGTTTCTGCACCCGAGTGTTTGGCGCGCCAATATGGCCGCTTTCAGAGTTGATGAGACGATAGGTAATTGGGGCAGAGCGTTTGGGATATTCACTGCAATTATGGGGGAACGGAGGCCTGAACTGTTGGCCGAGTTACCCGTGTACCAGACACGTATTATGGAGTTTTCTCAGACATATGAGGGCAATCAATGGTTTTGTTATGATAATATTTTTCGTAAGGCCAAGGAGTTCGACACATCTCTGACGTGGGATTGTTACGACTCCATTTCCTGGCAAAAAATGGAGAAATCAGGCATGACAAAGGCGCCATTGTTGGGGGGGAACGGGGGCGAGTTTTCCCGCCACTCATCTGGGGCGCCCTTTCGGGCGGGTTCAAGTAACGAGCACCATTCAAGGTCGAATGGCAATACAGGTAAAAAAGGGGTCTGCTGGAATTTTAACAGAGGAAAGTGTACAAGGCCCCAGGGGTCATGCAAGTTTAGGCACGAATGTGGGGGGTGTGGACAGTCCTCGCATCCTGAGACCATGTGCAGAGCCAAAACGGGCGATAACGGAAGTAGGGGAAGCGCCAAGCAGGTCTGAAATAGTCCGAGGGGCGCCTTTACCTACCCCGGTTGATACCATGGCAATGATTCCTTGGCTCAATGAATACCCGGATCATGTCTCCGCTGGGGTGTTGCGAGACGGTTTTTCGTATGGTTTCCGCATCCCAGTGGGGAATTTTCAGGGTAAAGCACATTGTAGGAACCAACTGTCGGTCCTGCAGAATACGGTGGTGGTACAAGCAAAGATTGGGAAGGAGGTGTCCCGGGGTCGGGTTGCTGGACCATTTGACATGCCACCAGTTGTTAATTTTGTTTGTTCACCCTTGGGCATGGTCCCCAAAAGGACCCGGGTGAGTTTAGATTGATACATAACTTGTCAGCACCGAGAGGTCTTTCGGTGAACGATGCGATAGACCCGGAAGTTTGTTCGGTGCGGTACGCATCTTTCGATGATGCCGTCGCCATGTTGAATCGCCTGGGGCCCGGAGCGCTGATGGCCAAATCAGACATCGAGTCAGCGTTCCGGTTGTTCCCGGTACACCCAGACGATCAGCGTCTCCTTGGTTTCATGTTTCAGGGACGCTATTACATGGATAAATGTATGCCAATGGGGTGCTCCATATCTTGTGCTTATTTTGAGAAATTCAGTTGTTTTCTGCAATGGGCATTCACAAGAATGACGCGGTTTCAGCATGTTATGCATTATCTTGACAATTTTCTGTTCCTGGGGGCAGCCGGGGACCCAGAATGTGCACAGGCTTTAAAAGAATTTTGTGGTCTGATGAGTCAGTTTGGTGTGCCATTGGCGCCAGGTAAGACTGTGGGGCCATCTACTTCGCTTGAGTTTCTTGGAATAGAGCTCGATTCCGAAGAGGGTTGCTTCCGGTTGCCCAGAGAAAAGGTAAGGAAATTCAGGGCCTCGCTTGAAACATGTATTAGGGAGACTAAGGTAAATTTGCATCAATTGCAGCAGACTGTGGGTCAATTGAATTTTGCCCTTAGAGTGATGCCAATGGCCCGCCCTTTTTCCCGCTCGCTTGCACAAGCCATGGTCGGTCTTAAAGAGGGGCACCACCGCACGAGGCTCTCGGCAGAGATTCGCCAGGACATGCGCATTTGGTTGGCATTCCTGGCGGATTTCAATGGTCGGGTTGTCTGGAATAAGCCGGCGGTGTCCTCCGAGGAGTTGGGGTTGTGGACAGATTCGGCGGGGAGTATAGGCTTTGGCGCCATATTTGGTAATCACTGGTCAGCTCAAACGTGGCCGTCATGGTGGCACGAGTGTGGGCTTACAAGTAACATCGCTTTTCTCGAACTGTTCCCTATTCTGGTGGCCTTGAAAACATGGCCTGAGGGGTTTCGGGATCACTCTGTGGTGTTCTGGTCTGATAACATGACCGTGGTTGAGTGTATCAATAGTCAGGCAGCACGATGCAAATGGATTCTGAGATTGCTCAAGGAAATTGTCTTACTATGTATGCAATTGAACGTGCTCTTTAGGGCAAGACATGTGCCAGGGGTGCTGAATCAGGCTGCTGATGCGCTTTCTCGTTTCCGTATGCAGGCCTTCTGGGGTTTTCTGCCCACAGCGGACCCGGTGGCGGCACCATTTCCCGAAGCTCTTTGGTCTCTCGGTGCCCCGAACTACAAAACCTCGTGGGAGAGAGTTTAGCACCCAAGACAAGGAAGGCATATGAAGGGGCGTTCTGTTCCTATTGGTCCTTTTTGGGTCCTGCTAGGGGGGAGCTTTGGGGCCAGGAAGAGTATGTCTTAAAGTTTTTGCTGTCATTACATCAGGCAGGCAAATCGGTAGCCACGGCCCAGAGGCATCGGGCCGCCATTTCCTTTATGGCACGGGCTCATGGTATCCAGGACCCTACAGCGTCTTTTGTAGTACAGAAAGCGCTGCGTGGGTGGCAACGCCTTGAGGGTCGCAGAGTAGATGAAAGGCACCCGATAGGTCTGGAAAGGTTGGCCCTGTTACTGTCCGTACTCCCTGCGACATGTTCATCCCAGTCAGAAACAGTGTTATTCCGGGCCGCTTTTGCATTAGCATTCCATGGGGCTATGCGGGTAAGCGAACTGGTGGCGAAGAACAAGCAGGATACGGGGGGGGGGGACTGTGCCGAGAGCACATTCAAGTTAAGGGGGAGACGATGATTGTCTCGTTTGCCAGGTCCAAGACCGATCAGGGTGCGATCGGGGACAGTGTTGTAGTCCAGCGGATTCCCGGATCTCCCATGTGCCCTGTAGTATGCGTTGAGGAATATTTGGCGCAGAGGGCGGCATCATGGGGGGGGACCTTGCTGAGACACGCTGATGCCACCCCACTGACGAGGTTTCAGTTCCAGCGGGTGCTTGCAATGGCAATTTCGGCCGCGGGTTTGAACCCGGGCGAATTTGGGACCCATTCCTTCCGGATAGGGGCTGCTACAGAGGCTACAGCCAGGGGTCTGAGTGTGGAAAAGGTGAAACAGTTGGGGCGTTGGTCCTCGAATTGTTACAAAAGGTATGTGCGGTTGCACATGTTGTGAAGCTGATATCATGTACTCACGCTTCTTGTTTTTGTTTGGTTTACAGTTTCGCAAGCTTACGAGGCGGGGCGGACTGTGCAGTCGACCCGACACCTGGGAACCAGCGGTCAAAGATCACCGGCTGAGGAGAAAGTGGTGTGGGTCGTGGGCCACTCATACGTGAGGCGTGCCGCGGACGTATTCAAAGCAGGTGACATGATTCACATGGCTGGGGAATACGGGTACAGGGTGACCTTCTACGGAAGGGGCGGGCTCTGTATTGACCGGTTTCAAACCTTTTTTGAGGGTGTGTTAGGGCGGACAAGGTCACCGCCATCTATAATCATAGTGCATCTTGGGGGCAATGATTTGGTGACCACTGGTAGACGACTACTTCTCGAGGCGATACTATCCACAGTAAGTTGGTTGGCGAGAAGGGTTCCAGGGTGCAAAATTGCATGGTCCCATATGATTCCACGAAAGGTGTGGCGGGGGGCTAATTCAGTGTCTGCTATAAATCATTCGGTGAAGAAGGTAAATAACAAGCTTGGTAGACTGTTCCGTACAAGTACATTGCATTCGATTCCTCATGGGTGTATCAGGGGGGACCATATGTATCTAGAAGATGGGGTCCATTTGTCCCGGTGGGGAATGCTTTACTCATAGGAGACCTCGTAGCCTGGTTAAAGAGTTTACAGCATGACCTTTAGGTAGGAGTTTTGTGGGGGGTCCGGATAGCCGGTCAACTATCCGGCCTGTGGCGGTAAGGTCATGATCGGTGAGCAGTAATTGGAAGATCCCTAGGGGGGGGCGTCACCCATTACGGATGGGAGCGCCCGGGGGGAGGTGGCCATTGGCCCCTCAACGGGGAGGCGGTCCCTTCTAAGGATGGGACGCCGAAAGGAAAGGGAAGGCGGTCAAGGCCCCTCCCTGGATAGGAGGGGCTACGGGCCCCTCCTGGGAATTTCCCGGGGCCAGGACATCTGCGACGGCAGATGTGGTAAGTTGTGTGGGGTGGGAGGGGGGTCTACGCTACCTTCTAGACACCTCACACGAGTCCTCGAACGACCATTAAGATGGCGTCGAGTTAATTGGGGCCCCCGTCAAGACAAGGGAAATTGGTATGTGCACATGAGGTGCAGTCCTCTGTGCGGCTGCCCCTCACAAGTGAGGGGGGAGTTCTGGTTTAGGGATCTGACACCGGTTACGACCTTGCCGTTGGCCCTTAACGTTAGGATGTACAATTTCAATTTGAAAATGCATTTGTAGGATGTTAGTATCGGCTAGGAGAACCTTTGTATTAGAAATGTGTTAAGGTCAGCCAAAACATCGTAATGTGGAAATGAAATTGTACATGATATGAAACTGTTATTTTAATGTTTTAATTTTGTTTCATATTTTAATAAATACGGCCGGGAGGGTAACTCCCTCCCGCCTTCCAAAAGTTCAGAACTGTTTCCGTATTCCCATTCTTGGGGATTGTAATGAGAGGGGGTGGCGGGTATCTCAGCCATATGGAAAGGGGCGACCACTCGGTCCCCCCGAACGTATGGTGGAGTACCCCGATCCCCCCGGGAAGCCATCTTGGGCGGGAGGCGAGTCTCGGCTGGTATGCCCAAAGCGGCGTAGCCGGGGCGCGCTTTTTCCCGCCCAAGAGTGGGTTGTCCTAGACACTGAAGCCGCCAGCCACGCCCCCGGAGGCGGGTGGAGGCGGGTTTACGCCCGCCCGAAGAAGGATAAAAGGAGCGACAAGCCAAGGAAGCATCCTCTTGTTCCTGTGCTCTGAAGCTGCACCTCCCCGCTGCACGTGAGCTCGAGACGGAACGAAGAGCCAATTTTGACCCACCCACCAGCCCCTGAGGACAGCAAGTCGTTTTTTGAAATAAAGTCATTTGACGTGGTAATTCATTTTTTCTTACAGGTTGTTCTGAATAAAGTTGTGATTCAGTATGCAATAAAGTAATTCTTTACGGTATGCTTTATTGAATAAAAGTATTCGCACAGAGTTGATCAGTGATGTTTTAGACAGTTCATACTTTGAATATCTTTTTGTCTTTCTCCTCTTTAGTAATTAGCCTCTTTTTATTAGTTTGTCGTATTTATTATTTGGTCGGGCGGTAAGGTCATGATCGGTGAGCAGTAATTGGAAGATCCCTAGGGGGGGGCGTCACCCATTACGGATGGGAGCGCCCGGGGGGAGGTGGCCATTGGCCCCTCAACGGGGAGGCGGTCCCTTCTAAGGATGGGACGCCGAAAGGAAAGGGAAGGCGATCAAGGCCCCTCCCTGGATAGGAGGGGCTACGGGCCCCTCCTGGGAATTTCCCGGGGCCAGGACATCTGCGACGGCAGATGTGGTAAGTTGTGTGGGGTGGGAGGGGTGTCTACGCTACCTTCTAGACACCTCACACGAGTCCTCGGACGACCATTAAGATGGCGTTGAGTTAATTGGGGCCCCCGTCAAGACAAGGGAAATTGGTATGTGCACATGAGGTGCAGTCCTCTGTGTGGCCGCCCCTCACAAGTGAGGGGGGAGTTCTGGTTTAGGGATCTGACACCGGTTACGACCTTGCCGTTGGCCCTTAACGTTAGGATGTACAATTTCAATTTGAAAATGCATTTGTAGGATGTTAGTATCGGCTAGGAGAACCTTTGTATTAGAAATGTGTTAAGGTCAGCCAAAACATCGTAATGTGGAAATGAAATTGTACATGATATGAAACTGTTATTTTAATGTTTTAATTTTGTTTCATATTTTAATAAATACGGCCGGGAGGGTAACTCCCTCCCGCCTTCCAAAAGTTCAGAACTGTTTCCGTATTCCCATTCTTGGGGATTGTAATGAGAGGGGGTGGCGGGTATCTCAGCCATATGGAAAGGGGCGACCACTCGGTCCCCCCGAACGTATGGTGGAGTACCCCGATCCCCCCGGGAAGCCATCTTGGGCGGGAGGCGAGTCTCGGCTGGTATGCCCAAAGCGGCGTAGCCGGGGCGCGCTTTTTCCCGCCCAAGAGTGGGTTGTCCTAGACACTGAAGCCGCCAGCCACGCCCCCGGAGGCGGGTGGAGGCGGGTTTACGCCCGCCCGAAGAAGGATAAAAGGAGCGACAAGCCAAGGAAGCATCCTCTTGTTCCTGTGCTCTGAAGCTGCACCTCCCCGCTGCACGTGAGCTCGAGACGGAACGAAGAGCCAATTTTGACCCACCCACCAGCCCCTGAGGACAGCAAGTCGTTTTTTGAAATAAAGTCATTTGACGTGGTAATTAATTTTTTCTTACAGGTTGTTCTGAATAAAGTTGTGATTCAGTATGCAATAAAGTAATTCTTTACGGTATGCTTTATTGAATAAAAGTATTCGCACAGAGTTGATCAGTGATGTTTTAGACAGTTCATACTTTGAATATCTTTTTGTCTTTCTCCTCTTTAGTAATTAGCCTCTTTTTATTAGTTTGTCGTATTTATTATTTGGTCGGGCGGTAAGGTCATGATCGGTGAGCAGTAATTGGAAGATCCCTAGGGGGGGGCGTCACCCATTACGGATGGGAGCGCCCGGGGGGAGGTGGCCATTGGCCCCTCAACGGGGAGGCGGTCCCTTCTAAGGATGGGACGCCGAAAGGAAAGGGAAGGCGATCAAGGCCCCTCCCTGGATAGGAGGGGCTACGGGCCCCTCCTGGGAATTTCCCGGGGCCAGGACATCTGCGACGGCAGATGTGGTAAGTTGTGTGGGGTGGGAGGGGTGTCTACGCTACCTTCTAGACACCTCACACGAGTCCTCGGACGACCATTAAGATGGCGTTGAGTTAATTGGGGCCCCCGTCAAGACAAGGGAAATTGGTATGTGCACATGAGGTGCAGTCCTCTGTGTGGCCGCCCCTCACAAGTGAGGGGGGAGTTCTGGTTTAGGGATCTGACACCGGTTACGACCTTGCCGTTGGCCCTTAACGTTAGGATGTACAATTTCAATTTGAAAATGTATTTGTAGGATGTTAGTATCGGCTAGGAGAACCTTTGTATTAGAAATGTGTTAAGGTCAGCCAAAACATCGTAATGTGGAAATGAAATTGTACATGATATGAAACTGTTATTTTAATGTTTTAATTTTGTTTCATATTTTAATAAATACGGCCGGGAGGGTAACTCCCTCCCGCCTTCCAAAAGTTCAGAACTGTTTCCGTATTCCCATTCTTGGGGATTGTGTTGAGAGGGGGTGGCGGGTATCTCAGCCATATAGAGCGCCAACGTGTTTAGGTGGACTACATATTTTACGCCACCTTCTTCAGGACTTTCACAATAGGTGTCTCTTCTAGAGTTAGCACAGTATTATACTTATAAGTGCCTCATATATTTCACTCTTTTCTCCTAGAAAAATAATTTCTTTGTTTTGGGGTGGTACCAATCTTTAAAATCTTCCTCTGGGGGATTATCGATTCTGAATTAAAAAATATATTCTCAGTTTTTTCAGAATATAGGTCGCATAAATGTCTGAGCGATCCTATGTCAATATGGAAAAAGAAGGTCGGCCAATATAAATAGAGGCAGAATGCAGTGGTCCTTATGATTTAACACTTCAATTGTTCTGAGGTCAATCAATCCTCCATTGACTATAATGGGAGTTTTCACATCACCCAACACCCAGCGCGTGATATCGCTGTGTGTCCTCCCTGGTAGATCCTTTAAACAAGCATTGGAAATGCAATAGGTCTCGCAGCATTAGAGTTAGTGCTTTTAGAATTGTTTATGGGTTTTTTTGTAAATCTTTAGCATTTTTGTTTCCTGTAGCCAATGCTAAAGAATTAAAAAAAAAGCCATAAACATTTCTAAAAGCTCTAACTCAAATGCTCCGAGACCTATTGCACTGTGTGAGGGTGAGGGGTTGAGGGTGAGTGAGGGTGAGTGAGGGTGAGTGAGGGTGAGGGTGGGTGAGGGTGAGTGAGGGTGAGTGAGGGGTTGAGGGTGAGTGAGGGTGAGGGGTTGAGGGTGAGTGAGAGTGAGGGTGAGTGAGGGTGAGTGAGGGTGAGTGAGGGTGAGTGAGAGTGAGGGTGAGTGAGGGTGAGAGTGAGTGAGGGTGAGGGTGAGTGAGGGTGAGTGAGGGTGAGGGTGAGTGAGGGTGAGTGAGGGTGAGGGTGAGGGTGGGTGAGGGTGAGTGAGGGTGAGGGTGAGTGAGGGTGAGTGAGGGTGGGTGAGGGTGAGGGTGAGTGAGGGTGAGGGTGAGTGAGGGTGAGGGGTTGATGTTGAGGGGTTGAGGGTGAGAGGGTGAGTGAGGGGTTGAGGGTGAGTTAGGGTGAGGGGTTGAGGGTGAGTGAGGGGTTGAGGGTGAGTGAGGATGAGTGAGAGTGAGGGTGAGTGAGGGGTTGAGGGTGAGTGAGGGTGAGTGAGGGTGAGTTAGGGTGAGTGAGGGTGAGTGAGGGTGAGTGAGGGTGAGTGAGGGTGAGTGAGGGTGAGTGAGGGTGAGGGTGAGGGGTTGAGGGTGAGTGAGGGTGGGTGAGGGTGAGTGAGGGTAAGTGAGGGGTTGAGGGTGAGTGAGGATGAGGGTGAGTGAGGGTGAGTGAGGGTGAGTGAGGGTGAGTGAGGGTGAGTGAGGGTGAGTGAGGGTGAGTGAGGGTGAGTGAGGGTGAGAGTGAGGGTGAGTGAGGGTGAGTGAGGGTGAGTGAGGGTGAGGGTGAGGGGTTGAGGGTGAGTGAGGGTGAGTGAGGGTGAGGGGTTGAGGGTGAGTGAGGATGAGTGAGAGTGAGGGTGAGTGAGGGTGAGTGAGGGTGAGTGAGGGTGAGGGGTTTTGGGTGAGTGAGGGTGAGGGGGAGTAGTTGAGGCTGAGTGAGGGTGAGTGAGAGTGAGGGTGAGTGAGGGGTTGAGGGTGAGGGGTTGAGGGTGAGGGGTTGAGGGTGAGGGGTTGAGGGTGAGGGGTTGAGGGTGAGGGGTTGAGGGTGAGTGAGTGAGGGTGAGGGGTTGAGGGTTGGGTTGAGGGTGGGTGAGGGTGAGTGAGGGTGAGAGGTTGAGGGTGAGTGAGGATGAGTGAGAGTGAGGGTGAGTGAGGATGAGTGAGAGTGAGGGTGAGTGAGGGGTTGAGGGTGAGGGGTTGAGGGTGAGGGGTTGAGGGTGAGTGAGGGGTTGAGGGTGAGTGATGGTCAGGGTGAGTGAGGGTGGGTGAGGGGTTGAGGGTGAGTGAGGGTGAGTGAGGGTGAGTTTGAGGGGTTGAGGGTGAGTGAGGGTGAGGGTGAGTGAGGGTGAGGGGTTTTGGGTGAGTGAGGGGGAGTAGTTGAGGCTGAGTGAGGGTGAGTGAGAGTGAGGGTGAGTGAGGGGTTGAGGGTGAGGGGTTGAGGGTGAGGGGTTGAGGGTGAGGGGTTGAGGGTGAGGCAGGGTGAGTGAGGGTGAGGGTGAGTGAGGGTGAGGGGTTGAGGGTTTTACTTGTTAGGTTCACAAGATAAAGTATATGTAAATGTTAAAAACTTTTTGGTGCTCACCCAGCTTACCTGGGGACTGGACCTCACCTCACCTGGACCGTGTTCAGGATTTTAAGAGGCCCGCTCTGTAAAAGGTAAGGAGGAAGAGGGAACTATAGAGTAGAGAAATACAGAGCTGCAAATCAAACAGTCCCTCCATTCCCTCAATACGCTATGTCACTCCACACTAACTCTTCCTCTACAGAGGGCAGTAAAATAAAAGACAGTTACTGGTGCCTTATCAAACACCCAGTGTATCACAGCAAAAACACTCAATACTCAAATGTATAGATAAAATCATCATCTTAGATAGATCAGCCCCTCATATGGTGTATATATGTGAGGGTTTGTGTATCCATGCATCATACGTATCTCATTATAGCTTAGCCACACTCTTCAAGCAGTCTCTCTCATTAGCTTGATAAAGTCCTGCAAATGTGGAAAGTTACTTCAATGCTAGCCTAGTCATAAAAACAGAATAAACCTCTTGTTATCTGCAGTTCAAACGCCCAATTGACAGGTCCTAACTCAGCCAAAGTGTTCACTATTCCTAAGAAACAACTCCGGTTATTGGGTTAGCCCACCGCCTACCTGTCCGTCGTTGCCTCAAGACTGACCTTAGTCTTGGGGGAGGCAACGATAGGGACAGGAGGCTCGTATAAGTACAGCGCGTTGTGGACTACTTTCCTACCACGCTTACTTAATAAGCATACCAAGTACAAAATGCTCCTTACTTTACACTGGGTCTGCCTGCAAAGGCGTAGGTAGCTCAGCCCCGGTTGTTAGGAATAGTTAAGCAACATCTTCGTGCTTGCAGCATATATTCCAACTTGCTAATCGCTGCTGCGATTGCTCTGGCATTCCCGGACTACAACATTACATCATCAAAATGGCGCTGGTAGTTCTATGTTGCAATAACGTGTGTAATGTGTAGAATAGAATCGTGTATGTCATTATTCTACTGTGAACCTATCCAGCATATACGTCTTGATTAAACAACATCTGCAGGCCTACACAATAGATTCCAACTCGCTGCCGCGATTACTCCTGCGTTCGCGGACTACAAAATGGCATCATCAACATGGCGCCGTTAGTTTTATGTTACAATACCAAGTGTGATGTGTTGAACAAAATCGTATAGGTCATTATTCTGACCTGAACCTATCCAGCATATGCGCCAATGAGTATGTGAGTACATGCGTCAGGTATTCGATTACAATTCACCAACTTATTCAGATAAACCATAAACTACAAAATGCCTTGGAGGCCCTTGGACGCAGTCTTCAGGGATCGCTTCCTTGTCTTACCCTCAGTGGTGGGAGACTCTGCGTTCTAGCAGTGCAGGAAGAGCGGAGCTGCTGAGAGATGCTGGGACTGGTGCTGGGAAACATTTGTGCAGAGCAAGGCTGGCCCATGACGGAAACAAGCCTTTCACCGTAACACGGCGGGCAGGGGAGGGGGCGGGCAGGGGAGGGGGCGGAGAGGGGAGAGGTGCGACACGGCAGGCAGGCAGGGGAGGAGAGTAGGAGGAGGAGGGGGGAGGAGAGTAGGTGAGGCACGGCCTAGCGGCAGGCAGGCAGGGGAGGAGAGGAGGAGGGGGGAGGAGAGTAGGGGAGGCACGGCCTAGCGGCCGTGCAATCAAGTAGTGAGGGGGCGGAGCTGGGGGAGGCTGTGGAAGAGAGTAGGCAAGGCGACACGGCGGGAGGGGGCGGAGCGGGTAAACAAAGACGGACATGCACGCGCCCGTGACTTTTAAGGTCAATGCGCATGCGCATAAGCTTAATGCGCATGCGCATTGACCTTAAAAGTCACGGGCACTGCAAGGAATCGCCACGATTCCTTGCAGTGTAGATAAAGAGTGGATAACTCGCAATACTCTCGCCTTGCTCGATGCGCATGCGCATCGACAGGCGAGACCTAAAAAATCGACCTTCCGTGTTGAAGGACATCTGGTGTTTTTCAGTATTCTGATGACCATGTATGTATGAATTGGTTTTAATGGAAATAATTTCCTTTCTGTCTGGATATTCCAGATTGTGATTGATATGATTGATCTAGTTTTTAATAAATGAAAATATTTTTATTTACACCTAAATGAGATTTTTTCTGTGTTTATAACTGATTTAAGGGTTCTCAAACAAATAATAGAATTATAATATCTGGTATATTGTAGTTGAGTATGAATAGACCGTTTGTGCATTGAAGTCCAAGAGAAATCTTTGTTGATACATTTTTTGTATTTGGCACCCCATCTCTTGGATAGTGGGGCCACTCGCTATCTACTTTTTGTTGCTTTATAAAACATAAACATTGCAGAGTTGAAGAAAACTCACCCGCTCTTTTGTGGAATGCTTCATCAATGGTAACCGTTTCACCGTCCTGGTTAGGTGGTACTGCCAGGTCAGACTCAATCTCCTGTTGGAGGGAGTTCTTGATAAGGTGGCACTGGATAGGTATAGGGATCCAGATGTTAAACTTACTTCACAAACAAGCCAAGTAATCTATATCAACAGTATCCTGGGTACGATTGAAAAGAAGAACTAAGAGGATGGACAATAAGTACTACGATTCTAGCACAGGGAGGACACAAAAGAGTGGGTGAGGTTTACTTTCCCAGAATCTCTGGAACCACGATAGTCCCCCTTGGATGCAGGTCACCACACCCATTGTGAGATAGTTCCTACAATTTCACATGCATGGAGTGGTGGTGCCATGGTTTGCCTGAGAGTCACATAGCAACCCAGGCGCGTTTTCATTTGCTAATGCATGGTAAATTTTGATTTCTAAGAACTGATATTGTCTCCATATGTTCTGCCTTATCTAGGAACATTATTGATTCGGAACCCTGGGATTCATCATCAGCGAACTTCAGTGAGGAATACACGCCAGATGATGACGAAGAGGAACAATGCCAGGAGGATAGGAAAAATGTCTTGTTACTTCTTTAAGCATGATGGTGTTCTTTCAGAATTGAATTCCCTGTCACTTGTACAGCCTCCTTGGAAAAGGTGTAGAGTTTAAGTGAAGATTTTAGCAAGCAGCTATCCTATATTTTTCTATCACCACTAGGTAAATGTTAAGTTTTACTTTCATGGATTTTTTGGTGCACTTTATTTCTGACTACTTTATTAGACACATAAACAACACACAAGTTATTTATTAAACGATTTGTCTAAAAGTTGATGTCAACGATGTTTTTTAAAGTATTTTGCAGTTATGAAGAGAAAAGCATTCCTGTTTTTGTACATTGCACATTTGATGACTTTTCTTATTTGTCGGAAATATGCTAAAATATACTAAAGATCAATGTCTGGCGAGCATCTGCACAACACAGTTTTATAAGAATTGCTAAGGAAAACAGGCAACTCCAGAGCATAGAATAACAACAAGTAAACCACCACACGCCCCAAATCACCTTTCCAACGAGAGAGTAAATCGTGCTGAATATGATTTCACGATGAAGCATGTTATATTTTTCATAGTTTTTTGGTTATCTGAATAGAGGGCCTGATTCACAGAACTAACTTAAGATAAAATCCTAAATTTACTACCATTTACTCATTTTGGTATTCACAGAAGCCACTTACTCATTTTGGTGTTCACAGAAGGCACTTAGGGCCAGATGTATCAAGATACCGTTTTGCGAATCCTAAATAGCGATTTTTTGCGAATCGCTATTTAGATTTCGCAAAACGGTATGTATGTACAAACTCGCAATTTTTTTGCGATTCCTTATTATTCTTTATTTACGAATTCGCATTTTGCGAATTCGCAAATAAAGAATAATTTCCAATGCATTCCTATGGGCCAGGAGGCCCATAGGAATGATAGTGCAATAATTCTCAAATTGCGAATTCGCAATTTGCTAATCGCAATTTGAGAATTATTTCAAGGGTGCAGGGGTGTCTCAAAGACACCCTGCTGCACCCCTCAAATCTACATGTGTGTGCATGTGGCATACATACATGCCCTATGGGCAGTGTCACATGCCACCATTACAAATGCCAATTAGGGCATTTTTTAAAGAAATCGCAAATTACCACCAACTACAAGTTGGTGGTAAATTGCGATTTCTTTATACAAATTTGCAAACCAAAAATGTGTCATACATATCATTTAAGGAATCGCAAAATTTTCGATTCCTTAAATGCTATGGCAAAATAAGGAATTGCAAATAATTGCGATTCCTTAAATTGCGATTTTTTGATACATATCAAAAATTGCAAATCGGCCGTTTGCGAGTCGCAAAGGCCGAAATTCTGCGAATTTTGGCCTTTGCGAGTCGCAAAAGCCTTGATACATCTGGCCCTTACTCATCAATGAGCATTTGCCTTCTGTGAATACCAAAATGAGTAAGTGCCTTCTGTGAATACCAAAATGAGTAAGTACCTTCTGTGAATACCAAAATGGTAGTAAGTTTAGGATTTTGTCTGAAGTTAGTTCTGTGAATCGGGCACAAAGTGTGTTAATTAAATACAATCCTGCATTAGTTATGTGGATGGTGGTGGGCTGATGTTGTTGCAACGGTACCTCTGGAGAAAAAAGTCCAGTGAAAAGTGATAGTGTGGGAATCCATCTATCCTTGTATACCACACAATTGCAGAATCTAAGGTATTCTAGAATTTGCATTTGACCCTCAACCTGTGTAGCCACTATGTCCACTATGTCTCTTTCATGGATGCAAGACAATTCGCACAGGGGTGCGGGTGACTTTATTTGACACAAAACTAACCCATGAAAACAGCTGGAGTTTCCCACCTTGCACCCCATTAGATGGTCACTAACCATCTTATTTGCCATTGGTCTTCCAGAAAAGCCTGCCATCTTTCTACATTCGTTTTGTGGCACGCGCCACCATTTTTGGTGGTGATGCATGTACCACAATGGCTTTCTACCCCTCCATTAGCAGCGTTCTGCTTGGCGCGTAATGACCCCAAAAGCCTCCTAGTTAAATCTACATTCCAGTTTATGTCTTGAGAAGGCTACATTTTCCTTCTTTGAGTTCAGCTTTTGTCATATTTGTATTTTAATGAAAATACAAGAAAAATAATATTTTAAAAGGACGAACTGTGGGTGAAGCTTTTTTGTTGCTACTTGGAAGCACTGTGGGTTATTATACTTGCAACTAGTTGCTGGGCGAACAAGCCCCATAACCAATAAACCCTGAGTACAGAGTGTGGAGATAGCTTTCCGGAAATGATTGAAAAGGTTTATGTTCCTGAATTTTAGCAACGTTCAGGTGATTAACTTTTATATGTATGCACATGGTCAGCAATTATCTTTTTGTAGATGGCACCGCTTGAAGAACATGGACACTATTTCTAAAATAGTCTACTATGCTTACGCCTAGGGTAGAACCATTTTGTAACATAGTGTAACTATAACTGACTGTAAAACTATTTTACGAGGCTTTTGTATGCTATACCAACATATTCACACCAAAAATAAAAACTTATAAAAAAAAAGCATCTGAACCTTCTTTTACTTTTTGTTCGGAGACAAGTTGATCAAATCATGATATGTACGTCTGTGCTGGATTTGTTGTTTGTTTAAATCATTTTCGGATTATTATAAAACATCACACTTCAAGGTAGTTCAGCATCTTCTTTAATAATCCAGGCAGCAATACGTATCTGAGATTTGCTAGTTTCGGCTTATTCTGTATGCCTGATTGTATTTATTTGGTGTTTAGCAGACCTTCCTTCAAAATATGCTACATTTGAAAACTTAGTTACTTTTTTTCATTTGTGGGTGAGGCTACTTTTTAGGTTGCTGTTCGCACTCCACTTTGAATAGCCAAATCAGTCATTTGAATAACTGAGGACAAGATATACTTACAGATAGGTTGTCAATAGTATTTGCAAATTACATACTGACTTTTGAGACTTGTCTATAGTTTTGAGATGTGCCCTAAAACTAGTAGGTCATGTCACAAAATGTTGAAAGGCAGATAAGATCACCTTGCTGTACAAAGTAATAAAAACAGGGGTAAAGTAAATTGATGCAAACACTTATTAAAAAAAGTAGAACCAATACATTATTTTGGAAAAGTAATATGTTTTGCTCATATATAGGGTTGATGAAAGGCACAAAGACTTTTTGGGACAAACTGGCTCAACCAGTGCACTGTTGTGAGAAATCGGGCTGTTGGTTGAGGGAGGGTGAAATCCGACCAAGCAACCGCTACAATCCCTGTCAGGGTGAACCACAAAAAGTCACTAAATTAACCTGTGCTTAAACCTCTGGTAGCTTGACGCAGAAGCAGTCGGGTTTAACTTAGATGCAATGTGTAAAGTATTTATGCAGCATACAAACAGTAATAAAGGGAGAACACAACACAACGAAAATCCCACTCCAATTTAGAAAAACAGCTTAAAATGTGGTTAGTATTTGTCACCAAAAGGCACAAATGCAATCATTAGAATTGGAGGTATGCAATTTTAAAGATTTCTGGTAAGTGTAGCGCCTAAAGGTACTAAGGACACTTTGCGGTTATCTGGTCTTGCGAGAGCGGGTGAATGTCACAAGGTCAGGCTGACCACAATGGAGCACGGGACAGATAAAATAACCAGGTTAGTCCAGCTGAAGAAATTTCCTTCTAAACTCCAGCGCAATTAATTCCGTTTGCGATAGAGGAGTAGAGAGAGCTTCACTGATGGCCAAAGCTGTAGCGCGAAGAGCAGGCCGGGCATTGCAGATGGTTGTCATTGTAGCGCAAAGTTCCTACTGGGCGTTGCAGGCGGATGTTGCTGGAGATTCTCGTTGGCGGTTAACTGGGCTATCGAAGCTACAGTCCAAGTGTAGATCTCAATTTGTTTGCCGACGCAATAGCTCAAAGAGTTAGGTTCAACGGAACTGCAAGTTAGCGGTTGGCAGGGGCTGCAAGATCTTGGCATGAATGGGGCTGTTCGCAGTAGCAAAGTGTCCAAACTTCAGTATTTCCCCTTTTCCTCTAGGAGGAGCTCAATTGATGCCACATCAAGGGTTCAGGCACGAAAACACACCTCTTAGCGATCAGGAACTCATGCCGGCATAGGCAGGCAGGGCTCAGACAGGTCCAGTTGCATGTCTAGGCTGGTCCAATTGCAGCAGGTCAGCTGGGCAGTTGCAGAGGCCACTGGGTCTTGCTGTGTCCTTGTAGCTCCAAACAGGAGGTCAGTTATATGACCCTTGGAGTCAGTTCAGCCTGGGAAGAAGGGTATAACTTCAGTCGTCCTTCACAGCAAGCAGCGCAGGCCTCAAGCACCAGGCAGCAGGTTGTCTGTCTTCTGTAGTAAGAGTGGGTTTGAGGGTCCCTTTTTATACCAAGTGCCCACTGTGAAGTGGAAGAAGCGTCTGGATTTTTCCCCTATGGCGGTGTCTGAAATTTTCTGCCTCACTGCCCTGGTCCTAGTCTGTCTGGGGCAGAATAGGATAGTGTGAAGTGCTTTGTGTGTGACCTGAGCCAGTGCCTATGGAGAGCAAGTGTGGTAGGTGACAGCTCTGTCCCCCCATCCTGCCGGCATCCAGTCCCCCCATTTTGATACTTTATGCAAATAATACACAAAGAGCAACTTCCAACTACACATAGTCATGTGATCCAGGAACAGGCTGCAAGCAACAAATGGTTAGGTAAAGAAAATGCCAGCTTTCTAAAGGTGCACTTTCAGAATTTTGACTTCAAGGGTTTTAAATTACAATCCCTCAGATACCAAACAGAATGTTCCTACCCGATCCTAATCAAAAGGTAATAAAGTAACCCAATGCTATCCTAAGGTAGAGTTAGGCCTTGCAATGGAAAACAGTACATTTGAGAGTTTTTTACTACCAGGACAGGCAAAACATACAAAAAAGTACATGTCCAATTTGTTAAATACAATACACCCTGCATTATTAGCTGTTTAGAGCCTCCCCTAGGGATAACTAAAAGGAAGGTTTAGACCTGGCAAAAGGTTTATTTTGCCAGGTCGAAATGGCAGTTTAAAACTTCCAAGAGGCTGCATTGGCAGGTCTGGAACTTGTTTTAAAAGGCTTCTTTACTGAGTTGTACAATCAGTGTTGCAGGCCTACTAGTAGCATTTAGTTTACAGTCCCTGGGTACCTGTAGTACCATGGTACTAGGGACGTACAAGGCAATTAAATGTGCCAATTGGGTGTAAGCCAATGTTACCATGGTTAAAGGAGTGAGCACGAGCACTTTAGCACTGGTTAGGAGGTTAAGTGCCTACAGTCCTAAGGCCAAAAAAAGCGAATTCAGCAAAAAATAGGAGGCTTCAAGGCATAATGTTTGAGATGACCCTGCAGAAAGTGCAAAGTCCATAACCTCCATGTTTGACAAAGAAGGACCACACTTAAATAAATTCCCCTAAAAGAACGTCAACTACCCCTATCCCATGCTCAAGGGATTCAGGACCGTCAGATCTCCCTGCTCTCTTGTCACCATCAGAAAGAATCCATCCCCAGTTTGGGATTTTGTCCTTCATATGAGCTACAGACAATTAATGTCTACATTATGGGTAACCAGAGGAATGTCTTGGCACCAGCGGTCAACTGGGTCACTTGGAAGGCGAATCTGAACACACAAATGAAGTACCCAAACCTACAATCTCAGACTGCCATTGAAAGCTACCTCTTTTAACTGTAGTCTGGCACTACTTCTTCAATGAACTCAGTGGTAACATTGCCAAATAGCACATCCCTATCACATCTCTACTCACCAAGAAACCAAAGTACAACTAAAACCATCCAATGACCCATTTGTACAATTGGAACCAAGGCAAAATGTTGGTGATTGACCTCTTGCCATTTTCTTTGATGGAAGGAGTGGGATTCCTAGAATGTAATGAGGTCCTTTGTCTAAAATGGAAGGTTCCAAACCATATGTATGTTTAATTTATTCTGCACTAGAGCTACATAGAGGTAGCTTAGGTTGCTGTGGTAGATAGAGACAGCTGTGCTCCCTATTAACCTGCCAACAAAGGTGTAGAGCCAGGTCAAAGGTACCGACTATATGGGTCCACTGGTCTACCTTCAACATGCTTCTCTGCAAAGTATTCAACAGTACATAACCAGTGCTATACTGAACATGGAGAAACAACAGACAGTTGTTAATATATTGGAGGAATTTAATGGCAACATATTTGAATTCTATAAACTAGGGTGGCTGAGTGCTTATTTTTTTGTCACAGACAATGGCAAAAACATTTGGGTGCAGGGATCTGAGTAGGCCTCCAGTGGGGTTACCACCAGATCCATCTCAGCCCTTCGACGTCGATTCCAGGTCTGGCCACTTCCTGGACTTTGGTTCTCCCAACTCTGTGTTGTTCAAGACACAACCCCCAGAGCCATGTTTGATACCACCCTTGGCTCCACGACTGACGTCCCTCTTTTAGGCATCTATATTGGAACTGACATCTCAGATGTTGGAAACAGAGTCAATTGTCTTGTCAGACCAAGAGTCCGATCCCCTTTGACCCAGACCTCAACAATATGACCAATCAGAACCTGACACATAGGTCCCCCCCTATGATGATGGGAACAGTAAAGATGGGCAAGACCAATATGACAATGACAATATATTCGATGACCTTCAGGATGCCAGTGGCCTGGATACATCCCTGATATTGACCTCTCGTCCCTGGCCCAGGCTATGGCAATGGAAGGATCCGCCTACTTCACCATAGTTATCATAAAGGTGGCACAGGTTTTGTACCTAATTTTAGCCACCACTGAGGTGAAAACTAAGGGTGTGCAGAATTCTCTGAGTTTCACTTCGCCAAAATTCCGCGGAGTCTTATAAAAACTCAGCGAGAGGCTGCAGAGTTCTGTGAGCCCAGGAAGAATCACCACTTCACTCAGCATTAAATGAGCAAGCAACCCTCTTTCTGCTGCAATGCACAGCAAACTTGCATCCTTATTTCCACAGCCAGAGCCAGGTGCACTGCTAATGAAAATCTCTGTTCTCTACTCCAATGCTGTGCTCAACAATCAACAGTAACACCAAATAGAAACTCACCTTACCCACAGATCACAAAGATGAAGAGCACCAGGAGCCAAGGTCCGACCGAGGACCCTCTCCTCCAGTACATTCCTCTGCCAGAGGAGAGAGAGGGACCAGCAGGAGCCCGGCTCAGTGGCGGACCGTCTCCATGCCAGGTACATCTGTGCCACTCTCTGATCTCCTCAGGCAGTGACGGGACGCCTGGCAAAAGGTTCCTCGCTGGCACCCCCACAAGAACACTGTCTCAATGGTAGTCTCCGCCCACCTATTAATCTCTTCGGTTTGTACCCTCAATCAGCTACTTCCTGCCTCCTGGCGAGGACAATGCAACAGAAATATAAAGAACTCTTTCGAGTAGAGAAGGTAAATCATGCCCCAACGTCCCTCAGCACTTGGGAAGAGCCTGAACTTCCCACTGCAGGCAGGACTCCCGCAACAGGTCTGCATCATGGAATGTCACCCAGCCTGCATAACGAGTGGGAGATAAACTGGGGGGGGGGGGGGCACAACCTACAAAGTACTCTAGCCTTGTAATGCTGCTCAACCAACCAGGGCCCCAGCAAGGCAGCCACACCAAACGAGCAACCCAAATGCGGCAAACCACACCAGCTCCACTACAATGCCCATCAGGCCACATTCCATCCCTGAGGTGGCTAATGCCATGCCGAACATGCACAGCCTGCCCACTCTGCAGCTGCAGGAGCAGCTGCTCACTGCACTCAAAACATCAATTTCCCCTCCTGCCAATGAAAAAGAAGTCCAGTGTGTTGGACAACCAATGGTCTCCTGGTTGGAAGTAGCAGCCCACGATGACCCGAACACCTGTTCAGTCCCGGCACTCCTGGACCAGGTGATAAGCAGTGCTGATTCAATTCTGCCGGCAGAACGGCAGCATTAATTAGTAACTCCGGTGTATTATGAGTAACGCATAATTACTAATTTCCTCCAATTCTGCCCCCCCCCAATGAAAACGAAAAACCAGCCAAGGACCTCTATTAACCTTTATTGAGTCACTGACTGGTGTCCTGGTAGACACCTGGCTGAAACCAAGATCTTGCCTCTCTCTCCAGTGAATAGGCAATTGGCGAAGCAACAAAGACAATCTCCTGGAGATCTGGATTTTCTCCTCTAGCATCCTACTCCAGAGTTTGGTCGTGCAAGGGTCCACAAGTTGCATGAACCACAGTTCATTCCCCTCTACTCTTCCTGACAGAGAATTTAAACAAATGGAGATGTTCACCAAACAAATGTTCTTGTGCTCTTTCTGCAGTATTGTCCTCAAGTATGTAAATACCTCTTGCGTCACATACTCACACGGAGTGGTGGACTTCTTGCCAGCTGCCCCAAAGGAAATACATTACAATTTGTGAATTTGGATGGTCAGGATGCAGCAATGTACTCTGTTCGCTCAGGTCAGAGCACCGCTGATTGGGTAGGGAAGTCAAGATCAACATAGTGCTTCAGGACCACAACTGGAATCGGTCGACAAATCCCAGCGGCTCCTCTTGCGGCTGATGCAAAACCACATTAATTTGCTCTTGGTGGCACACGATCACCTGCTCAGACGTCACTACACCTTTCACATCCACAGATAGAGGAGCAACACATGTAACCAATGGATCCAGATTATGCAACAGGGCTACTCCCTATCTTTAGTGACTTATCACCCTAATATACCGCCAACACCACAACACTGTCTGAGGACCCCTTGTCCATTCTCTGCTGAGAAGTTATGTTCTCATAGGAAAGGGAGAGATAGAGAGGTTGCCAGCACCAGATATTTGTTGTTGCCGCAGAAGGTCTGAGGCCTTGGCCCCATCCAAGGTCTTCGCCCCCTGAACTTCCTCCTCTTGAAGGACAAGTTCAAAATGCTCACTGTGTACCAAGTTCTGTCTGCCCTGGATTGAGTAAACTCGATGGTGATGTTAGGTACCTATTTCCATATTCCCATACTGCAACCCCAAAGGCGCTATCTGCGATTGTAGGTTGGCCAAGAACACTGAACACCAGGAGGGGTTGAGAGAAGAGAAAGAAATATGATAGAGTGACAGACATGTCATGGCACAAATTGTGTATTAGAAAACTGCCTTCACTCACACACAAATGCGTGTGACATGCTTCATCATCGGGTCTGCTTACAAAACATCCTGGCGTAGCCAAGCACAAGATGGAGCATAGGGAGGGGGAAGACAAAACAACATAAAAAACAAACAATAATGTCAGGGTGTATGTCCCCTGGTGACTGGGTGCTGTGATAGAAAAAGTGCAGTGTAGAAAGTGCTTAAAACTGACTCATGGGTGCCCTTTCCGAACCCTTTTTTCATGGGCCCCACAGCCAGGATTACAAATAGTGCAGGATGGGCGTGTTTATAGAGAATATTAAGTTCCCAAAAACAACCCTCCTTAAACTGCTAGTGTCAACATGTTTCGACTGTTGATTTGTGCCCCAAACTGGTCACGTCGGTCTTCTTCCGGACTTCTATCCATTCCAGTCTGATACCCCACCATACCTTACTCTGGTTAATTTAAGGTGGTAATGGGACCAAAATTGATCCAACACATGAGGTTATTATGCCATATTTTGTTATTGTGCCTTATTACATTTACGGGATCAGTCATCTCTCTTCAAATCACTGTCAGTGATGTGTTTTTTGAAAGAGGTGATCCACATGTTCCTGCCAAAGCCCTTTGTCATGTCACAGTGGAAACTGAATGGCTCCATGGGCTGCACCCAAGAGTGCCCTGAATTTCGACATCGACCAAACTAGGGACTACCGAGAGGATAAACAACTATTTGTCTGCTTTTCTGGAGCAAAAAAAGGGTAAAGCAGTGCAAAAGAGAAACATTTACCACTAGATTGTATCATGCATTAAAATCTGTAATGGGATAGTAAACAAACAGCATGCAGAAGGCTTGCACACTCATTCCACCAGCGCAAAGTCTTCAACGACTGCGTTGGCACATGGTGCTCCAATTCTGGACATATGCCAGATCATTACTTTGTCATCCCTCCATACTTTCATGAAGCACTACTATTAGGCCAACCCGGTCCCTTGGGCGAGGTACTTCGCCTTATCTGTGCTGCAGGATTTCCTGGTCTGAGCTGTTCCACAGGCCCACCACCTGTGGAGGAACTGCATTGGTATCTATTCACAAGGGAAGGAATCTGCAGTTAGAAGTCTATCAGAAAAACAAGTTACTTATCTTCGATAATGCATTTCTGGTAGAGACTCTATATAACCACATAAATGTTCTCTTTATTGACCCCCACTCTGGTCAGTGGTATGTTCGGCACCCTACTACAGGGCAGTTAGTCAGTTAACACCATGCGCGCTAGCGGAATTCCGCTAGCGCGCTGGGTTTTTCAAAAACGCACTTTACGTGACGAGCTGGGCTCGTCATCAGCGTGCGAGCGGGCTACGCCATGACGAGCCCAGCTCGTCATGAGCGTCGAAGGGGTTAAAACTTTGCAGAGAGCATTCTTGAGGAGCAGTAGACCCCATCATCTCTATCAGGCGCCTATCTGTATAGCATCCTGGTGTTGCAGCCATTACATACAAGAAGTGCTGTAATTACATACTTGGGGCCTGATGTAACAAATGATATTACATACAAAGTCTATGCCAAAATGCATTGATACCTACGGACCTTAGTTTGTAACTGTCATATGCTCATGGTACTACAACCATATTGTAGGTGACCATGGACAAAACCACTATATGCCAGGATAATTGTTCAATGTGACTGGTTGCTGCTTCTGTCTACATAAACGGCCCATCTCTCACCATTATGGGTTACTGCCACAACATTCTGAGGCCTGTGAGTGCCTCCACTAGCCATGTGGTAATACCACTCAGGCCCATAGAGGCACCACTTGGCATCTCTTTTAACTTCCAGAAGATCCCTTGATGAGTAGGATATTAGTGTCCACCTTTAACATTCATTGGGAAACATGGAAGTAGAGTAGCATTGAACACAGTGGAGACAAGTTTGGCCCAGAGAGGCATTTTTAAAGAAAATTATTGTGTATTTGCTTAAAGTAGAATTACACACTTTTTGCGGCTTAATTGGAGGTTTTCTGCAGCTCTTAACATTTCTAAGTAAAAACATTATCTTTTATTTTATGCAACACTAGAGTATTAAAAAATTAAGAAAACCAATTTTAAAGCATACTTGAAATTCAAGCTTACAAGAAGTTGGTAAATAATACTTTAGTTGAGACATTGTGAAGCGCTTCTAACTTAAAATATTCTTAAGAATTAAGATCTTATCTTCTTTTACCCTACAATGCTGAAGTGCCTCTTGAAGTGTGTATCACAGAGATAAAGTTTTTCAATTGTTCTTTAAAGAGAACTATTGCAGCGGGAAAATCGAGAGCTCAGATTGGAACGATACATGAATAGAAATGCCACTTCGACCCTGACTGTTTCGTAAATAGTATCTGTCTAATCTTTATTGACAGCCGAAAGCGTGACCTTGATATCACACAATCCGGCAATGACACACTTTTTTCGCCTGACCCTTCAAAGCGTTTGTCATCTCATGCATACTGTACAACAACAATGGCGCGCCCTTAATTTTAAAAGCTTTTTGAATGAAAGTGACAGATATGGCACAACTGATTTCCAGAGGCTGGGTTTCCCATTGTTTTTTTGTAAGTATTAAAAAGGATTCGAAATGCTGTCAGATCAAATGCACGCCTCATTATATTTTTTTCCTTAGAAAATCCATTCTCTCTTCGGGCTGCTCAGTTAGAGCATTTTTCGAATATTCTTGCTGTTGCACAGCTGGATTTGTGGATTTGTTCAGCACAGAAATATTTAAAAGGCTAATAAGCTTTACTCTTTTTCCATCTCTGAGAGATGGCGCGTGCCCGGCAGCGGAAATGTTATGCTATTAGTTTGTAAACCAGAATATAATGCCAACCCATTCAGGGCGATGCGAGAGTCGACAAAGAAACTTAAATCTAACTGCACACTCGCTATTTTACACAGATCCGAAACTGACACTATCACAGATAACAGCGCTCAAACGTCTGAAGAAAATCATGTGCCCCTGAATACCGAAGACAGAACATCATGGTATATACATTCAAAGGACTAAATTATCAAAAGATAAATATAGATTTTCTATACCTTACTCCACATATATGTACCTTGACAACAAATATATATCATCAAAGTACATGGATGTAAGGTTCAGAATAACAAATTAGTACTTCCCATATATGCACTTAACTATCAATGTTTTGGTCTTTGATATGTTGGCCATGATATTCTTGTATCCGCAAGGGAGTAGCCCACTGTGATCCATCCCTCGAATGCCGTCAGGTGAGCAAAGCGTGTAAACTCTACCCATTCTAGATGCGGCCCCTTAATCCAGCATTCTGTCCATCTATTCCTCCATCCTTTACGCCTGTCTTGCATCCATCCATCTATTCAACTTTTCACGTTTCCACCTATACATCCGTTCTTTCACCATTCCATCCACCCACCCTCTCATCATTAGTCTTGCCTCCATTCGTCTACTCACACTTCCAACCATTCCTCCATACTTTCACCCATTCCTCCATCCATTCGTTTTCATCCATCCACCATTTCACCCTTCTTTTATCAATCCATCAATTCATCCTTTTACCCATCCAGCCGCCTATTCGCCCATCCACCCATTTTATTCAGCCTTTCATTATGAAAGACACTTTCTTTCACACGTCCATGTAAATCTTGTTTTCCCCTTCCATCCATCGGTCCTTTTATCCTTGCATTCGTCCTTTCATCCACACTGCCTTCCTTATTTTTATATGTCCTTCCAAACCTCTCTTCCACTCTCTCTTTCATGCCCTCTCTTTTTCTCTTAATTTGTTTGCTGTGGGTAACTCCTGATCACTGTGTTGTTTATCGTTTTCTTTTACTTTTTAAAAGCTTTTGTCTGCAGAGCTGCAGCCAGGACAGGGTCATAAAAAACTATATTTGTCAACACCACCCCCGCTTAAGCTGTGAAAGCGGGTTGTTCCCCTTGCCACTGTATATCACGATATTTATATCCTTGAAATTCAGTAGCACAATCAAAGATAATGCACATCCATAGCCATTAAAATGTTTCATTGAACTGTAGAGCATGTTCATTAACTATTCTATTTTGTAGTTGTTTAGCACTAAGCGACCATTGACTTCCAAGCTTGATTTATCACTTCAAGAGTTGGTCATCCCTCTGAAAGCTCATGTACATATGGAAGACCCTGAAAAGAGAGGCCATACACGAGAACATTGATTACAATACTGATAGTCTTGACTTTTATTTCATAAATGTCCTGAATATTGAATGGTAGTATTAATTTCATCGCTTTGGACTAGCGGCTAAGTGACGACTTTGATTTTAAGCTGGGACGTAGGTTTGAATTGCAATCAAAGCATCTGATTTAAAATCATGCGATTCAGGGAAATGAATCTCCCAGTGCCTAAAGTGTAAATATGTGTAGTGTAGTTGTGTAACTAAAAGTTCTAATAAAGCAGGGTCGTGTTTACCTTGATGCTCACCAAATCTGGGAGTTCGCAGCATCCACAGACTGCAGAATAGGAAGTGTAAAAAATTAAAGCACGACAAGAGGCCATTTACATATAGGGAATCATAGGGGCATACTACCAAGCAATAGCGATAAGTATCGCTATTGCTTGGTTAGAGACACAAATTTACCGCTGAGCTGCGGCAATTTTTATGGCAGATAAACATTGGTATTACCAAGGTTTATCACAAATGCGATAAAAATCGGCCGCAATGCATGAATATCGCTGTAAAGTAGCGATATTCATGCATCACCGAGCTAATGCTCTTAGCTATGTTATCCACCTCTCAGGGCAGGTGTTAACTTTTGGAGATATTCGCACTTAGCGCGAATATCTCCAAAAGTTGGTAATAGGAGATAGCGATGTTAGCGACTGTTTCCAGTCGCTAACATCTTGGCACGCCCACTTTGCATGTCATTAATGATAAATATCACTGACATTCAAAGTGGGGCCCAAGATGGCCGCTATCTCCTACTAGCTGTCGCTAACTGGTGTTAGCGACAGCTAGGTAATAGGGAGATAATTTTATCTCCGCTCTGTTGGCTTTTCAAGCCAAAAAAGCGGAGATAAACCTCCTTGATAATATGCTCCATAATGTGGTACAATATCTCCTTATCCACCAGAACCGGACTGAAAATCCTGCTACCTGCTATCTTTTCACATAGAGCTTGCCCTCCTTTCTCCCTTGCATGGGACTTGGAACCACAATACCCCATCGATGTCATTTTGAAAATGCTAACCAACTTCTCTTCGATTTTATATGTGAAACCATGTTGTTATAAAATTGAATAATCAGATTTCTTGCTTATTTATTTGTATTTTAAGTAAATTATTGCAACTGTTAATGAATCACACAAACAAAGTATGTTATGTTATCCATCAGAACCGCCCCAACGCTGTTTCAATTTTGGAAGAACACTACTCACTGACTTTAAGCTTGCTTTTGACCATGTACAGCAGTCCACTGTATTATGGTTAGGTTTGCACTATAGAAATAACTTATACATACATACAAGCATATACCCTCACTACATAATTTGTAAAATGTTTTCATGATATATTTTATATCGAAATAAAGCTTTGATGATTTGATGATATATACATGTTGTTTTCTGCACTGAGATAGCACAGCAGGCGTCTGTGCATTTATTTTTGTTTGGCATTTCGAGGGTATACATTAACTCAAAATATCACTGAGTTAAGGCATGTTTTGCTAATAGCATGGCTCAGGAATAAAGGGCAGCAATTGACTCTTTGTGTATCATAAATCTATTGTCAGAAAACCATGATTTATCTCTGAGATATTTTGAGCTAATGTAAATGCGCAAGTTGCGAAAATAAAAGTGCATAGACCGCTTATAAGCTGGTGCAGTTGCAGACAATGGCATCATGCTACAGCACCTAGAAAGCTCAGATGCAACCCATGGAAAACTGTTTCAAGTACATTTTTATGTTTCAAGGTGCCGGGCCCGAATCACAAAAGTAATCTGAGGCAAAATCCTAACTTTACGACTTTTGGTATTCACAGAAGGCATTTAGGAGAACTAAAGTTATGATTTTGTCTCAGTTAATATTAAGTTTTGGTCTTAAGTTAAATTTAAGGCAAGCTTAAGTTTAACTGAGACAAAATCCTAACTTTACGACTAGGATTTTGTCTAGTTTGTCTTAAATTTAACTTAAGACCAACATTTATGGTTGGCATAAATAACAGACCTGGATATTATACAACCTTTCGCCTTCTGAAACATATAATGATACATTTGGGGCCTTATGGGCTTCATGCAGCCTTCTACGTTAGATGAAAGCAGTTAAGGAAAAATATATTATTTACTGCTGTTTATGATGATTAGCATGTAGGACAAAAATGAAGGACCTCCACTATGGCCGGGATGCCAGTCACCCCCTCCCAACACAATCCCCAAGGATGGGAAGTCGGACGCAGTTCTGAACTTTTGGAAGGCGGGAGGGAGTCACCCTCCCGGCCGTATTTATTAAAATATGAAACAAAATTAAAACATTAAATAAAAGTTTCATAATCATGTACAATTTTACATTTATTGCATTTCGATGAAGACATGTTCTTTGGCTAACCTTAACAAATCTCTAATACAATGGTTTCCTAGCCGAGTCTAACATCCTGCAAATGCATACATTCTAAATTAAAATTGTACATCCCAGCATTAAGTGCCAACGGCAAGGTCTTTAACCGGTGTCAGATCCCTACTACCAAAACTGTCGCCCTCACGGTGTGAATGGCGCATGCGCAGAGGACTGTACCCTCATTGCCAACTGTAATTTCCCTTGTCTTGTTGGGGGCCCCCCTTTCCACTCGACGCCATCTTAAAGGTCGTCCGAGCTCCCGTGTGAGGTATCTGTAGGAAGGACAGCGTGGACTCCCCCCCATCCCCACACTCTCTATCCGCCGTCGCGGATATCTGGGCCCCGGGAAATTCGTAGGAGGGGCATATCGCCGCCTCCTCCCCTGGAAGGGGCCTATGGCCGTCTCCCCTTAGGCGACCCATCCTTAGTGGGTTCCGCCTCCCAGTGGGAGGGGCCAATGGCCGCCTCCCCCGGGCGCTCCCATCCATATTGGGTGGCGCCCCCCTCTAGGGACCTTGAAATTACTGCTCACCGATCATGACCTTACCGCCACAGGCCGGATAGTTGACCGGCTATCCGCCCCCCCCCCCCAGACTCCTCCTAAAGGTCATGCTTCCTCAAACCCCTTAGCCATGCTATGAAGTCTCCTATGAGTAAAACATTCCCCTCCCGGGACAGGTGAATCCCATCATTCAGATACATGTGATCACCCTGAATACACCCATGAGGAATACTATGCAACTGTGCAGAGCGAAACAATCTACCAATTTTATTGTTAACCTTCTTCACCGAATGGTTCAGTGCTGACACCGAAAGGCCCCCCCGCCATACTTTCCTGGGAATCATGTGGGACCAGGCAATCGTGCACCCCGGGATTCTTTTTGCCAACCAGCTAACGGCAGACAAAACTTGCTCGAACAATACTCATCTACCCAGAGTCACCAAGTCATTGCCCCCCAGGTGTACTATGACTACAGATGGCGGTGACCTCTGCCGCCCTAAGAGACCCTCAACAAAAGATTCGAATTGGTCAATACAGAGCCCGCCCCTTCCATGGAAGGCCACTCTGTACCCGTATTCCCCAGCTGCGCGAGTCGCGTCACCTGCTTTGAATACGTCCCCGGCCCGCCTCACGTATGAGTGGCCCACGACCCACACCACTCTCTCCTCAGACGGTGATCCATGACCGCTGGTCTCCTGGTACTGGGTCAACTGCAAATTCCGCCCCGCATAACATGCTCGCGAAACTGTAATTCAAACAAAAGACAAGAAGCGTGAGTGCATGTCAATTGACTTACAACATGTGCAATCGCACATACCTTTTGAAGCAATTCGAGGACCATCGTCCCAACTGTTTTACTTCATCCGCACTCTGACCCCTGGCTGTAGCCTAAAGGAGTGGGTCCCGAAATTGCTCGGGTCCATGCCTGCGGCAGCGATTGTCAGCGCCAGCACCCTCTGAAACTGAAACCTCGTCAGTGGGGTGCCATCCCTGTGCCTCAGCAAACTTCCCCCCCACGTAGCAGCCCTCAGTGCCAAGTATTCCTCTATACACAGTATTGGGCACGTGGGGGACCCTCGCATGCGCTGCACAATAACACTGTTTCCCGTAGCCCCCTGGTCGGTCTTGGACCTGGCTATCGTCACTACCATCGAATCACCCCTAATTAGGACGTGATTCCTGCACAGGCCTCCCTCAACGTCTTTTTTATTCCTAGCGACCAGTTCGCTCACCCGCATCGCCCCATGGAACGCTAATGCGAAAGCTGCCCGGAACAAAACCGCCTCGAATTGGGAGGAGCATGTCTCGACTAGTTTCGCCATAAGTAGGGACAACCTTTCTAAGCCAATCGGGCGCCTCTCATCCTGCTTGCGACCCTCAAGGCGCTGCCAGCCGCGAAGGGCTTTTCTCGCCAAAAATGAACTTGTTGGGTCTTTTATGCCATGCACCTGCGCCATAAATGAAATGGCCGCCCTGTGCCTACTGGCTGTTGCCGCTGATCGGCCTTCTCGGTGTAGAGCTACCAAGAACCCCAGGAAGGACTCCTCCTGACCCCAGTTCTGACTCCCTGTCGGACCCAAAAATGCGCAGTAGGAACGAAACGCTCCTTCGTATGCTTTCCTTGTCCTGAGGGCTAAGCTTGCTGCCACAAGGTCTTGTAATCCAGGGCACCGATTAGCCAAAGCGCTTTGGGGAATTGTGCCGCCACTAGGTCCGCTGTAGGTAGATAACCCCTGAACGCCTGCATATGTGAACGAGAGAGTGCATCAGCTGCATGATTCAGTACGCCCGGCACATGTTTCGCCCTGAACTGTACATTCAGTCTCATGCAAAGCAGCACAACTTCCTTCAACAATCTCAAGATCCATTTGCAGCGTGCTGCCTGATTGTTAATGCATTCGACAACAGTCATATTATCAGATCAAAATATCACAGAGCGGTCTCTGAAATCGTCCGGCCATGCCATCAGAGCAACAAAATTAGGGAATAGCTCCAGGAACCCAATGTTACTTGTGAGACCGCAGGAGTGCCACCACGCCGGCCATGTTTGCGCCGACCATCGGTTACCAAAGATGGCGCCAAATCCCACGCTCCCCGCCGAGTCAGTCCACAAACCCAGCTCGTCCGAAGACGCTGGCGGCTTGTTCCACACTACTCGACCGTTGAAGTCCGCCAGAAATGCCAACCAAATGCGCATATCCTGGCGAACCTCTGCAGACAGTCTTGTGCGGTGGTGCCCTTCTTTGAGACCAACCATAGCTTGTGCAATAGAGCGTGAAAAGGGGCGGGCCATTGGTTTAACTCTCAAGGCAAAGTTAAGCTGACCCACTGTTTGCTGTAACTGGTGCAGGGTCACTTTCTCCTTACTAAGGCAAAGTTCCAGGGAAGCCCTAAATTTAGCTACCTTTTCCACCGGCAAACGGAAACACCCCTCCACAGAATCGAGCTCAATTCCCAGAAACTCCAGTGAAGTAGATGGTCCAACCGTCTTACCTGGTGCCAATGGGACTCCAAACTCCCTCATGAGGATGCAAAAGTCCTGTAGCGCCTGCGCACATTTCGTGTCGCCGGCTGCTCCCAAGAACAGAAAGTCATCTAGATAATGCATAACATGCCTATGCCCTGTGGCCTCGGTAAATGCCCACTCTAAAAAACAGCGGAATTTTTCAAAATAGGCACAAGAAATGGAGCAACCCATCGGCATGCATTTATCCATGTAATAACTCCCTTGGAAAGCAAAACCTAGCAAACGCTGATCCTGTGGGTGTACCGGGAGCAACCGGAACGCTGATTCGATATCTGATTTTGCCATCAGCGCCCCGGGGCCCAGGCGATTTAACATGGTGACGGCATCATCGAATGATGCGTACCGCACCGAACAAACTTCTGGGTCAATAGCATCATTCACCGAGAAACCCCTTGGAGCAGACAGGTTATGGATCAGCCTAAACTCCCCCGGGTCCTTCTTCGGGACCACCCCTAATGGGGAACAGATGAAATCCGCCACTGGGGGGCACTGAAAAGGCCCTGCCACTCGCCCTAGACTCACTTCTTTTGCAATTTTTCTCTCTACCACACTTGGATTCTGCTGCGCTGATAGCTGGTTTTTACAAAAAGGTTCCCCTCGAAAATCCCCCGCCGGGATGTGGAAGCCGTATAAGAATCCCTTCCTCAACACCCCAGCGGAGACATGATCAGGGTATTTGTTTAACTAAGGAGTCATAGCCATGAGATCAACGGGTGTAGGCAATTGGTCACAACGATCAGCCTCACTCCTGCTTGGAGCCTCCCTTTCCTCCCCCCCCGTTATTTTTGGATCTACATGAACTCTCCGGGTGTGAGGAATTCCCACAGCCCGCACACACATGCTTGAACCTACATGTTCCTTGCGGTCTGTTACAGTTGCCTCGATTGAAGCCCCAACAGACCCCCCGCTTTCCACCATTCCCGCCGGTTTTCGGCTGGTGATCACCACCGGCGCCTGCTCGAAAGGGCACCGCGGGCTTTTGGCGGGAAACCCCCGACCCACTCCCGCCTGGCGAGGATGTCCCTGCCGTCCCAGGCAGGAGCTGCTTATGCCAAGAAATTGAGTCGAGGCAGTCCCATGTCAGAGAGGAATCATACTCTTTCGCTTTACGGAATTTCATGTCGTAACCTTTCCATTCGTCCCCCTCATACATTTCATAAAAATCCATTATACGAGTTTGATAACAAGACAGTTCAGTCAATACCTCGGGCCTACGTTCACCAATAATCGCAGTAAACATTGCAAAGGCCTTCGCCCAATTCGTTATCGTCTCCTCCACCCTAAACTCCGCCATCTTGGCGCGCCAGACGCTCGGGTGCCACAAATCTTTCTGTGTTTTAGCATATTCCATCTCGCGATGGTCAGTTAATAACGAAAACATATTGACATACTTGTCTGCCCATATCAATTCTTTCGTGGCAATCGGGATATGTTGTACCACCCTCTCCCGCCTTGAGGGTAATGAGCCCTCCCCAGCCAGCGGCAAAGCGAGCTTACCCGGTTCGGTCGTTGTTCCCGCCGTTTTCTCGCGACCAGCTGCCGGTCCTTCCGGTATCACCTGTGGGGAAACAAGAGGAAGATTCGCCTTCGAGGCATCTCGCGACTGCCGCAACTGCTGGATTAGTAACTTGGCCTCTTCGGCCGTGTCTCCGGGCGCCGTAGCACCCCCTGCCTTCTTATTGAGCCATGCGGCCAACTGGGTGGCCAGTTCAGGAGGCATATCCTCATCGTTAGTGGGCGTAATCACAACCGGGATCGGTTGACCCGCGTCTGGGATTGGTACCGGGTCATTAGCTGGTGTGACAGGGGTGACCGGGGGCACCTCAGGGACCGGAACCTCCCCTGCAACCGCCCTCCTCTGGACCCGTTTCCCTCTACCCTCGGGGATGATTCCCGGCAAGGCCGGGCCTATTACCTTCTTAGGGTACCAGGCTTGTTCATTGCAGCCAGTTGCTTTTTGACGACCGCCAAATCTCGACCAAGCGCTGGGACTTGTCCGACTTTTCGTTCCATGCCCGCTATTCGGTTCACCAACATGCGTAGCACCTTGTCTGTCTCGGAACCCTTTCCTGCCTTCTTGCCAGACATGGTTTCGATTATCCGCTCCGAGTCGATCAACACGGTCCTGGATTCTTCGCCTTAAAGTCACTGAAAGAGAAACACAAGAATTACAAGTTCTCAAAATTGCTCCTTGTTCCGTCGAGGGCTCACGAGCAACGAGTGGGTGCAGCCTTCAGAGCACAGGAACAAGAGGACGCTTCTTCGGATTCCCGCTCTATTTATTCTTCTTCGGTACGCCTACTGGGCGTGGTCATCGGTGTAGGTGTCTAGGACAACCCCTCTTGGGCGGGAAAAAGGCGCGCCCCGGCTATGCCGCTTTGGGCATAGCAACCGAGACACGCCCCCCGCCCAAAATGGTTTCCCGGGAGGATGGGGGCACCCAACCATACGTTCGGGGGGACCGAGTGGTCGCCCCTTTCCATTCTGTCTGTTTTGGGCAACTTTCTCTACAGTACCCCAACTGTGGTTTAGGGTCTTCATTAAATTTTCCAAAGTTCACCTCTAGGGTCCTTTTGATATGCCTCTCTTCTATGTGGCTACTGGGGTTCACTTTTTTTAAGTAAAACTATATATTTGTTATTAAAGAGACACTTCTGTTAGGAAATGGAGGACTAACAAAGCACAAGCGAAAGGTCCCAGCAAATCAGTGGGCTGTCCTTCTAAGGACACCTTGACATATCTGCCTAAATAACTCAGAATACCTCATTTGACTCTCGGTACTGACAGGTAAGAGCAATAGTGTGTCCTAGTCGGGGAATACATTCTCAAAACTATCTGTGCCTTTTAAACCTGCTTTGAGTTCGCCACAGGCATCACTGCTGACTTCTGGGCTAAAAATTTGCAGGGGACCCTTGGCATTGACATTGATGCCAGCACCAATGCCGAAGGTGCTGGGGGAGGAACAACAACCTATTGTGGTATTTGACTTTAAGCCAGCTTGGTCAGGCGCAACCGACCCTTGCATGCCATTCCATGAGGTCCTCACTGACATTCTGTTGGGTACTTCGCCTAACTCATGTTCTGGTCCTCTGGTCAGTGAAAAGGACAGCGCGTGCGAGAATCAAGAGGGAGAAAGAGGACCAGTTAGCTAGTCCGAATCCCCGGTTTATATGTAAGTAAATCAAAAGGAGACTAGCTAGAGATGAGGTCAGTCTGACATTAATTTTGTTGTTGTCATAGCGACTCAGTATTGTTGCGCCAGTTGGCGGTGGCACCTGTTGGGTGTCTTTAGAAAGCCCTCACCCACCAACCTAGTTGGTGGCATGCTTCATCATCGGGCCCACCCAGTGACACCTAGCGTGTCCCGGGTGTGCTTCTACGCCTGATTACAGCGGAGCAGGTATGTCACTGTGTGTGCGGTGTGAGGTGTTCAGATAGGTGAGATTAAAACGGCTTGGCGGGTGGTCCCTGGGGTGAGGAAACTTTATTAAAAGGGCCTCCGTCAGCGGTTAAAAATAAGGCTGTGGGACGTTAGAGGCGGGTTACGACCTCCTACGTCCTAAGAGTGTCAACATGTTTCAGCCAGTGCCTTATTACTAATCTGGCTTTCTTCAGGACAGTAAAAAATATGTGTAGGTTAAAATTAGGGGTTGTGTAGTGTAGTCTATGTGTCTACACGCCCTAAAGTGTATATAACTGTGAGAGGGGGGATTCCCTTCTCAAGATCACCTGTACATTTAACATTAAGAGACAGGGACAAGACAGACGTGGGAGAGAAAGAGTCACTAGAAAATATTGATCAAATGTTATGACAGCCGGCTTAATAGCGATTAGTGCAGGCTATGAGCGGCTCAAGTGTAATGATACTGGTGGTACCATTATTGTGGAATCGCACTGGAGCTTCGAGAGTGAAGTGATTTAAAACAGCGGTAGAAATACTACAGTAGTGAATAGTGAAGCATATTGGCACAAGGACCATGTCTTACGCTTTTAGAGGCTTGCTTGTGCTCCAAGGTTATTGAAGTGGCAAGGGGTGGCCCTGGTAGGGAGAAAGAGGACCAGTGGGGTAAGGAGACCTGTGGGAGAAAAGGTGGGATAGCGCTTACCTATGGTAGAGATGTTCAGCATACTCACAGGATTTCTGGCCAGCATCAGCGTGGGACCTGTTGTGCCTCCTTCGCATAACCGGTAAAGAATGGCTGCAAATGCTGGTTTTTTATATACTGCCGTTAACTGTATAATTGATTGCACCTGAAGGAGAGAGTAATGGTAGAAAGACTCGCTTTTCGGGTCGCTATTATGCTCAGGTGTGTGCCCTTCGTTTCGCGCTGGTGCGCGGTATAGTGCTACAGGCTTAGCGCATGCGTGGGTATGGGGAGTAGTTATGCGCATGCGCGGCCGGGAAGCGGTTAGCAATAAGGCACTGGCTGAAACATGTTGACACTCTTAGGACGTAGGAGGTCGTAACCCGCCTCTAACGTCCCACAGCCTTATTTTTAACCGCTGACGGAGGCCCTTTTAATAAAGTTTCCTCACACAGTGACATACCTGCTCCGCTGTAATCAGGCGTCGAAGCACACCCGGGACACGCTAGGTGTCACTGGGTGGGCCCGATGATGAAGCATGCCACCAACTAGGTTGGTGGGTGAGGGCTTTCTAAAGACACCCAACAGGTGCCACCGCCAACTGGCGCAACAATACTGAGTCGCTATGACAACAACAAAATTAGTGTCAGACTAACCTCATCTCTAGCTAGTCTCCTTTTGATTTACTTACAGTGAAAAGGACACCCACTGCGATGGATCAGCCCGGGCTACTCGAATTTCCTAACCCAGCATCTAACTCCAGCCATATGAAAAACTGAGACATGCATGTTCTCACCGGCGAACCTTGCCTTGCAGTTTCTGATCACCAGCTGCATCCTTGGACATTACACCCACTCACTTTGGGACCTAGTTAGTATGGACGAGATGTGGCCCAGTTTATCATCTCCTCATGCTTAGACGACACCCATGATGTAGGAAAAGCTATTGGGATAAGCGTGATGCTCCACTGTCATGCATGGATGAGATCCAAATGTTCTCCAGGCATCCTTAATGGACATGCCCTTTCTTGGTTCCTACCTGTTTGACAAAATGACAGACTTGTTCCTGGAGTGTTTTAAGGAGAGCCCAGCCACTGCACAGTCTTTAGACCTTTCACACCAGTTTGGAAATCCCCCTAAATATTTTGCTCTTTTGGGGATATTCCAGTGGCTTGGCTTATTGACAATAGTAGGCCCCACCATACTCACAACAGGCACCCCAACCCTTTCGACGTCCGGGGTGGGCCCAACAGACAATGACAAGGCCATCAGGGCACTTCCCTCCCCTCCAGTAACGGCTTCAAAACCTCTTTAGTATGCCCTTTGTGGTACACAACCATCCAGTAGGAGGCAGAGTCAGCCACTACTTCAGGGTGCCAGAACATTACAACTGACAAGTGAGTTTAAAACTGTCCAACAGGACTACCCCCTGCCATTCCATTTTGGCCCCCCACGACTACTTACTACATCAGAGCAGCTTTTAGAGGACGATCTGTTTGTTTTATGCCAGGATGTGCAGGCTGTCACAGCCAAATGAGCCCTGCTACTTCCTTGTACTGAAGAAGGGTGGAGGTCTTCATACTATTTTGTATTTTCGCCATCTAAATGCCTCCCTGCGCAAGGGCAAATTCAAAATGCTCGTGTTGCCCAGGTTCTTTCAGCCCTTGCTCCTGGAGATTGAATGGTAGCACCAGACCTAGAGGTTGCCTATTTTCACATCTTTGTCCTGCAAGCCCATAAGATGGGCCATTAGCACTTTCATTTTGATGTGCTCCATTCCAGCCTCACCAATGTGCCTCCCATATTCACAAAGGTGCCACTATGCAACATTGGAGGTCTGGAATACCAGTCTTCCCCTTCTTCAATGAGTGGCTCTTAAAAGCAGACTCACCAGTTGCCGACCACTTCCAGACAAAGGTGAACCACTTCACATCTTTGGGGTTGTTATGCATCCTGCTGAAGTCACACTAAGGGCCCGATGTAGGTGGCCAATACCGGTCGGAAACGGCCGAATTCGGCCGTTTCCGACCGGTATTTGGCCTTTTGAGATGTAGGGGACCTTTTTTTCTCCGATTCGGTATGTTACTGATTCGGTAAAATTACCGAATCGGAAAAATACCGAATCGGTAAGTTTACCGATTTTAAAAAATCGGGATGTAGGTGGGACTACTTTCAGTCCCACAGGCCCTTCAGATTCGGTATTTTAACACCCAATCCAATTGGGTGTTAAAATACGAATCCAGGTGTGCATGCACATGTGTGCATGCACACCTATGCCATGTGACAGACAGACATGCCCTTAGGGCATGTCTGTGTGCCACATGGCACACAAGCCAGTATTGGGGGTGCTAGAGGGTGTCAAAGTGACACCCCCTGCACCCTTGCAGAAATCGGTAATTACCGAATCGGTAAATACCGATTCGGTAATGCACATTGATTCCTATGGGCTTCAAGGCCCATAGGAATCAATGGGGGATACCGATTCGGTATTTACAGAATCGGTAAATACCGAATCTTACAGAATCGGTATTTACCGATTCTGAAATACCCACATCTCCCCCCCTCCAATTTACCACTTCTTAAATACCGAATCGGTATGATTCGGTATTTAAGAAGTGGTAAATTGGAGTTTACCTACATCGGGCCCCATCTCTTTAGCTCAGCTCCATTCCATCAGAGCAAACATTGAAATGGTGCACTTTGGGCCTCTCTTCTGGACCAACCAATCCAGGACATTTGGGCTAATATTTCGACATTTCAGTCTCTGTTGTCTCAGTGAAGATTGCTCTGATGATTCTTGGCTTGTTAGCCTTCTGCATCCTACTTGCAGAGTACATGGGAGCTCTGCAGTGGGAATTGAATTCCCTGTTTTCCCAGCAGCAAGAGAACCCGTCAGACCCCATCCAGGTGTTGGAATAGACTGCAAAAGATCTGCAGTGGTGGATGCTCAACCATAATGACCCCAATAGCAGACTCCTCTCTCCACTCCACCGGTTGAGATGGACACATCCCTACTGGATGGGGAGCTCATCTTGTAGAGTTGGAAATCAGCTCCACATCTATTAGGTAGAGTTGCGGGTGAGTAACTTGACAGTGAAAGTGTTCCAGCTCTCCTTCAAGGGGAGAAAGGTGCAGGTTTTCATGGGCAATACCACTGCCATGTAGGACTGCAACAAGCAGGGAGTGTTTGGGTCCTAGATCCTGTGCCAGGAGATTCAGCATCTCTGTAACTGGCTGAATTGTCAGGGCAATCACCTGTTGGAACACCTGGCGGGACCTTTAAATGCCAGCGACAAACTAAAATGACGATACCTAGTAGATCACAAATGGCAGTCACACCTAGAGGTGACACGTGGCGCCTTACAACAAGGGGGTAGAAGAACACTGGTTCGTTTTTCGCTACCGCAGAGAGCATGCAATATTAACTATTTTGCAACACTGGCGTTCCCAAGAAGGCTTTCCATTGGAGAAGCATTCCACATAGAGTGTTGCATTGGACTTAACCACGCCCTCGTGATGCTAACACTCCTGCCATGAGTTTTAAAGAACATCAGATACAACCAGGCACAAGTCATCCTTGTGGCTCTGGATTGAGCCAGGTGACAGTGGTACCCAGAACTTCGGGGCTTGACCATCTGTCCTCCTCTTGGGCTGCCACTTTGGGAGGCTCTTCTGTCACAGTAGCAGGGGGAAATGCCTTTAATAATGCTGGCTTTAGCTTGCAATGCCTTTACTATGAATCCTTTACCATGCAATGCCTTTACTATGCAAGGTAAGTATCATCTGCCCCGAAACCGGCCCAGGATGCTTGTTTCCAACCCGGGGAGGACCTGGCCTGGCATGGGGAACAGGGTCAAGACTGATTTGCATATGGCTGGGTCTGAACTGGAATGGCATGGGGAGGATGAAAACGATGGATTTTGGCCCACATCTCTGTACTGGGGTAAATATTTGCCATTGTGCAGCAATCTGTCCATCATTTGTTCTTTTTGCATTTGTCACAAGGCACTGCACAACTAAGGACTGTCGTACCTCAACAAACAAGTAAATTTCCACCACCATACCAGGGAACTCCGCTCCAGATCCCTCTCCCTAGCAGCACCCTAGCGCATCTACCAGGGAAACAGCAGAGTTCGCTCCTTCTCCTGCTTCGCGGCAAAGACCTGGAACATCCTCCCCAGCACTGTAGTGCATCACCGTTGCTCCAACAGTTCAGGAACGACCTCTAGACCTGGATGTAAAATCAATAGTAACAGCCAGTCTGATTCCACAGCAGGACCCTACTGCACCTCAAGATTCTAACGGGTGAAGCAGCAGCGCTATACAAATCCAGAATGATTGACAATCCACCCAGTTCTGTGGGACCTTTCACACTGTCCCTAAACTTCTGCCTGTATTTCTCTGGGGTTAAAACCATTTTTTCTGGTAAAGGCCTCCTTCATGGTAGAATATCTCATCCTGTCAATCCCCTCCAGGGCCCCCTAAACCCCCTCAGTGATCTTGTGCATTTGTACAGTAATCTCATAGGCCTCAAACCACGATCTATGTAATCTCTCACTCCATAATCAGAAACCAGACCCTTGGGTATGTGTACTCTCTTCTCAGAGGACACTGAAGATATGCTGGCACCATCTGTGTTGGACTCCACCCCCTTGATTTTCAAATCCAGCTCTCTCAAGCTCAGCTCCTGAGCTAAACTAATTTTATTCTCTTCCATGGCCAATTTTTTTTTCTCCACATCCAATTTGAGTTTTGCAATCTCCAGCATGAGCTTTCTTTCTTCCCACATGTCATCCAACTCTGCTGGGGTCAGGCCTTTAGAGGAAACACTGCTGCCTGCTCTGGAGGGGGGTCTTTCTCCATTCAGCTGAGCCTCCACAAGTGGTGCCGGCTTCTCCAGCCACTCCAGATGCAGACTTTGCTCCTCATTCTCCACAACATCACCCCCCTCCTCTGGACACACCGCTGCATTCCTGGCTGCTAACCTAGCCCTCAGTGCCTTTTGCAGGTTCTCTTTTTCAGTGAGGTCTCTAGAAGAACATTTGAAATCCCTGCAGAAACCTTTGCGCTTGGCCACAATGTAGGTTTCTTACTTCTCCTGCTAAAACTCCAATACTGCAGGTACAGCTGTTGACTCTCCAGATTGATACATGACTGTTGCAAAAACTCAAAAAGCTGCCAAAAAGAACAAAAGAAGAACATTATATTGGTAAGTAATGGTCTGAGATATGGGAGTAGTTTACATCAATCACTGTATGCAATACACAAATACAAGTCCTATACTTACCGCTGATCAACAATGTTAGAAATTGAGTTTCTAGTTGGCAGAAGTATGCACCATGTCCAAGCAAGAACCATAAGCCTAGTCAGAGTGAGTGTAGTGCACAATAAAATCTACCTGTGCTCACCATATGCTAGTTTGGCACAGAGCAGTCAGGCCAAACTAATGAAGCAAAGTTTAAATGATTTGTGTACGTACACATGCACAGTAACACAGTGAAAACACAACACATGTACTCCACGCCAGTTTAGGGAAATAACCAATATTTATCTGAGTAACATAAGACCAAAATGATAAAAATCCAATGTACACAAGTCAAGGTATGAATTTTACAAGATGAAATCAAACTGCTGTGTTCTGAAATCAATATATCCAACTGGGGGAATCTGGCCACGCTTGACCAAATATCAAAAGTTCAGTTTTACCACGATGGAGCATGTGCCGGATACAGGAGTCATTAAGACCCACTGACAATACCTTGAATGCGTCGAAGCTTGGTGACGATTCATTGAACAAAGGACGGGATGCATCGCTGTCGAAGGTGAAGTGTCATTTCCGAAGTAGGGCAGCGCCGCTGATGCATCGATGTCTACTGCGCTGTGTGTCAGGCAGCGGTGTAGATGTTGAACTGCTGGGCTGTAGATTATGCATTGGCACGAAGCTGTGCAGGGCTGGGAATGCGTCTGAGTTGGGGACGGTGCATTATAAATATCAATGGTGCAGTGTCTGAGACTCACACAGCAGTGGTGATTCAGAGGTTCTGTGTCAGTAAAGTCGGTCTGGGTTGTAATTCAAGGTCTTTTTTTTTTATTTGTTTTTATTAGTTTTATGGCAGTGGAAAGTTGCACAGTACATAGAAAAGAAAAGAAAAGAACACAAGAGTACAATATACACATGCAGCAAAGGAATAATTCATCTGAAAGAGTAAACAATGATATTTCCAAAGATTATAAAATATTCAAATGGCAAAAAAGGTTATAACTCAGAAAACAAATTAAATCCAGTTACTAATCGATGACCAAAGTTTTTGGTCGAATATCCTCTTGTTTCGCCCCTTCAACTTATACACCGCATTTTCAAGCTGATAAATACTTAATAATTTCGATTGCCAATGATGAAAGACCGGGGGATCGGGATCTAACCAGCGAGAGGTTATACAATATCTGTATACAGACATAGTTATAAATAGAAAGCCTTCTTCTTCAACCATTTTAATACCAATTTGATCAGTTTGGATTCCAAGTCTTACTAATTCCGGTGTTAGTTCAAGTGATGTCTCTGAAATATTATTTAGAAAACATTGTACCTCTGTTATAAATTGAGTTAATTTTGGACAACCAAAAAACATATGAATTGAATCCGCGGCCATATGTCCACAGCGGATAAAATTGATACCTTTATTTGCTTTCCATTTCACCAATTTGGCAGGTTTATAATACAAATTAAAAATGGACATAAAATGCTGACTTTTAAATGAACCGTTAAATATAACCTTACTTGCCATTTCTAAAGACCTATTTATGTCAACCGTCTCGATTCCGAGACTTCTTTGCCATTTATCTGTGTATACCACTAAATTATCTTGTATTCTATTTAACATCATTTGATATATCACATCAATTCTGCTTTTTTTCCTACAGCTTTCTAACACATCTACTTTACCCATTGAGTTGGTATTTAATAGATTTCTTGACTCGAGAAAACTCAGAATTTGAAGATACTGAAAGAAATCTCCTCTTGTAAGGTTATTTTTATTCTGCAGATAGGAATATGATACAAATTGCTCATCCTGATACAAATCCCCTAGTGAACAGATCTTAAGCTCATTCCATCTCTGAATAACGGGATGTCTAAAAATTTTGGCAAGCTGTAATTCAAGGTCATTGCATTGTAGAGTCAGCAGATGGTGTCCACGGCTTTGGTGCAGGGAGCAGCGATGAGTTGATATCGCAGAGAAATACGCCGGTCCCGATTGACGTTTCGGTTCTGATTGACACATCGATGTTCAATGCGTTGGTACTTTGGGTTGCAGCACTAAATACTCATTTCCCAGGGCCCTGGACTGGATTTGGCATCACTTGGCAGAGCAGAACTCACAGCAGAAGAGCTCAAGTGCTGGTAGCAAGATGCAGGTGAAGTCTTTGATATACCTGAGACTTCAGAAACAGGAGGCAAGCCCAACAAGCCCTTGGAGAACCTTGAGAGATGCAGAATGTAGAGAATCAAGTCCAGTTCTCTCACTCCCAGGCAATAAGCAGCAGGCAGCAGACCAACACAGCAAAGCAAGCAGCAAAGTGACAGTCGCTCCTAGCAGCACAACAGCTCTTTTTCTGGGTAGAATGCCCTCAGTTCCAGAAGTGTTCTGAGTATATGGTGTCAGAGATCCTGTACTTATACCCATTTTAGACCTTGAAGTACGGAGACTTCAAAGCAAGGGCTTTATAGTGCACAGAACCATGCCGTTTCCTGCCCTAGCTCAGGACACACTACAGGGGGCAATTTAACTCTTTGTGTGGGGACAGGAACAGCCCTATTTTGGTGCAAGTATCAACTCCTCTCTCTCTCTCTCTCTCTCTCTCTCTCTCTCTCTCTCTCACTCTAGCTCAGAAAGACCTATCAGCCTGGTCTGGTGATGGACCAAAAACTCAAAGTGCATGTCCTACCTTTTAAATACTCTGGTCTCTGCCCATGAGGCTACCAAGGCCCTACCTTAGGGGTAACGTATATGTAATAAAATAAAAGGGTTGGGCCTGGCAAGTCAGTGAACTTGCAAAGTTGACATGGCAGTTTAACCCTGCACACACAAGCTCTGTATTGGAAAGCCTGAGACCTGTTTGAAGGCTGGCACAATCAGTGATGCAGGCCCACTAGTAGCATTTGGTTTACAGGCCCTGTGCTCATATAGTGAATGGACTAGGGATTTATCAGTAAATCAATAATGTCAGTCATGGAAAAACCAAATGGCATTACATTTTGGACCAGAGTACATGTACTTTAGCACTGGTCAGCAGTGAAAAAGTGTACAGAGTCCTTAAGCCAGCCAAACAAAGTTCAGCACACAGTCAAAAAGTAAGGGAAACAACACCAAAAGATACCAAGTCAAACAATCATCTTGGTATAAATGAGAAAATATTGTTCAAATAAAGATACTTTCTCCCAATGGTGATATGTGATTTGGTCTTTCTCATAACAAATTGTATGAGTATTTTCTGATTGTCTGCTCATGAGAGCAAGTCATTTTTCAGACTTGCCTTCCGTTTCCCAAATTTGAGTCTGAGATTGCTAGGTTTTTTAATTTGCTCTGATGGCATCTCTAGCTTTAATTTGCCTGCAGTGTACTATCATATTCTGATAGGTACAATCATCATTGGACAATTTTTGTCTGACTTGTATAGTGGGCAGGCTAATTAGGTAATCTAATCAATCAATCAATCAATAAGTCACAGTGTTTGTTAAGTGTGACTACTCACCCGTAAGGGTCGAAAGATCTCAAAAGACTTTGGGGGGGGGGGGGAGGGGGGGGTTGCAGGTTCCAGTCCATCAAGTAGGGGGTCTGTCGAAGAGCCAGGTTTTGAGGTTTCTTGCGAAGATGGGGAGCAATGCTGTCTGTCGTTCCAGGCTCTGGTCGCGAGGAAGGAGAAGGAGCTCCCTCCCAATCTGGTCTTCATGGTGCGGGGGACTGCTAATTAGGAGAGCTTGGCTGATCGTAGGGTCCTTTGTGGTGCGTGGAATTTGAGTTGGCTTTTCAGGTATGCTGGTCCAGTGTCATGGAGGGCTTGTGAGTGTGGGTGAGCATCTTGAAGGTGACTTTAGCTTCAATGGGGAGCCAGTGGGGTGTGCGCAGGTACCGGGAGATGTGGCAGTGTCTTGGCAGGTTGAAGACCAGTCTTGTGGCTGCGTTTTGGATGTTCTGTAGCTTGCTGGTGAGGTTTTTTTTATTCCGGCATAGAGTGCGTTGCTGTAGTCAAGTCTACTGGTGACCAGGGCGTGAGTGACAGTTTTTCTGTGTTCGAGGGGATCCATTTGAAGGTCTTACGTAGGAGGCAGAGGGTGTGAAAACACTGGTTTTCCAATCTCATGAGCATAAGTTTAGGTATTACTCTAATGCAGGCTTTCATATAGTCCCACCCAATGGTGGGTGAAACTGAACCGGAATATTAATAGAGTTAGAAATTTTGGTTTGTATGTATTTGATGTAGTCATCACGTCTACTTAAATACAACAAAACCTTCTATTTATAGCTTTAGAGGCATCATGATTCTGCCAGTTAAGAAAGATTGCTTAGTGGTCTGTGTGTAAGCATGGGCGAATTTTGCGAATCTCGCGTTCGCGAATTTTGCGGATTTGCGAACTCGCAATCCGCAAAATCCGCGAATTCCCGCGAGTTCTGCAAGTTCACGAGGGTTTTGTACAATTTCGCAAATTGCGAAATTGTACAAAACGCGTGCGAACTTGCAGAAACCCGTGCGAACACAATGTGCCCAGTAGGGTATGTGCCTCGTCTTGTGTGAATAAAAGGTCAGAGAAAGATCAGTTCAGCAGATGAAGAGAAAGAAGCTCCTGGTCACAGGAACAGCACGGGTATTGCGCTCTTGAAAGTCAAGGATGCAAAGCCTATCCAGCATCACAGCTGATTTTCCACGGTAGATTTGGGAAGAAGGCACACCTGTCCAGCCTCGACGACGCTCACGATTGTTTTTGGGCTAATGAATAAGTCACTGAATTTGAGCATCAACTAGTTCGAGCGTCCATGTGTGTGTTACTATGCAATCGTCCCGAAGGGCGCAGGGGTCCCTTGAGTGAGCTGTGAGCTGTAACTATTTTACAATGGCGCCAGCAAGCTGCCAGCGCCGTTGTAAAATAGTTACAAAGTTAGCTTGCACAGGAAGCACTTAGATAAAATAAAGCAGCACCTGCTTCGTTTTATCTAGTGGTTCCTGTGCAAGCTAACTTTGTAACTATTTTACAACGGCGCTGGCAGCTTGCTGGCGCCATTGTAAAATAGTTGCATGAGTGGGGGTTCAACTTTTGAACCCGTTACGCTCGCGGATTTTTTTTTGCGGATTTTGCGGGAAATCCGCAAAATTCGCGGATTGCGGATTTCCCAAAAATCCGCATAATCCACGAGCGTAAGTGATTTCCCGCTCACACTTATCTGTGTGCATTACATAGTGGTTCAGAGTTGTGCAATTTTGCGAAATTGTAGTGATAGTTAACTAGAGTTCAAATGCAAGTGTTGTTAGAGCAGTTTATACAAGAAAACATAATGCCTCATTTTCTGGTTTTGGTGTCTGTATGAATCAACTAAATCTAGGTTATATGTAATATTGTAAAACATCCTCCTGTGCAAATTAGCCTCTCTAAAAAGAAAGAACCCAAAGCTAAAATACTTTTGCTAGCTATCTCTGTCCATATTAACACCCAGGCAGAGCCTCCATTTGACGTAGATCCCCTCAATACCTTGAGTATGATCATGACCAAATTCCTTATACCAAGACCTAAGGGAGTCTTCAGACTTACCTGCCAAAAACAGCTTCCTAACCAGTGCTTCTGATAAGTTGATACCCACCAGACATAGGGCCTTAAAAACAGAAACAAACTGATTGTACGAGAAACTATTAGACACACCATACTGAAGAGCAGACAGAGACATTTCTTAGAAGGATTTATTTTTAGTACTGACAGTAAAATTGGCCCATCATCGGTTAATCTCTACACACAAAAGGTGTCCCCCAGTTGATTTAAGGCCTAAAAGGAGGGGGAAAAGGGTAAATACAAACGAAACAATGACCTATCTGATTTCGAAATGGTAATTAGTAAAAAATAGATATTTCCCCATGAAACAAAATCTTATCACAGAAACTGCTTTCTTTCTATTTTTTTTATTTATAAAAACATTTATATTTCTCAATTTTGTATACTTTTTAAATATTATAAGCTCATGTGATCATAAAAACATTTCCAAATACAGACAAAATCATATCAGCATTTGAATTGGGAAAAGAAATAGAAATTAGGATCTCTTCGTTTTAATCCAAGTTTATATACCCCCATACGACACCATCATCCTTCCATTTTCACCTGTCATTCTCATCACACATACTATCAATCACACCACACAAAAATGACAATAAAAACACATCTGTGATAAGGTCCTACTCGTTGTTACTATCCATCATAATTATCAGAATCAGAATTAAACATTCACAAGTCCATTCAGTTCATTTCTGGTTAATTCTTCTTTTGTTTAATTCTCGAGTAGGGCTCCCAGATGTGTGATCACTGGTCTACACACGTTTCGGCGAAAACAACAGTTTTGTATCACCTTCTTCAGGACCAAGAAAATATTACTTTACATCTGTATAGTGGCCTGGGGATTCTGTCTTTAAATGTGGAAATATCTCTGGTTCAACAAGGTACTACATTATCCAGATCGATGTCATCACTCAGACAATCTATTAAGGAGTAGTTCCATTATTAGTATATTCTCGTCTGCAGAAGGAATTCTTTAATTCTTTAATTGTTTGAAACTATGATAATATATTAAGGTTGTTACATATCCTCCATATATGTGAGGATGTTATAGTTCCATCTATATATTAGAGAAACTGATAGTTTCCCAATACGGTTTGTTGGACCCTTTATATTGTATTTACTTGGTAGATGGTTCACAGGATTTCCATCCTTTTTCCTTCACTTGTGCATCCGTCAACATGGATTCGAAATCGGTTGTCTATTTTTGAGTAATTACCATTTCGAAATCAGATAGGCCAGATAAGAGGTTGTTTCATTTGTATCCACCATCGGTTAATAATCTCCCTGGAAAAACAAGGATAAACTAGCTTGCAGCTAGTCCGGTGTGTTTGGGCGCGAATTGCAGGGATTTTATTCTTTGTAAATAGTTGATCAGAGCGCCTGTAGGGTACTTTAAGTTCTTTAACCACCTTGCAATATGGCTCTGTAAGCATGATGCTATTGAAAAACGAATTAGTTGAAGTGTTGTTTATGTTGGTTTATATAATAAATAATTATATTTAATACATTGTTATTCTTTTTTATAACGCATAATCATGACAATTTCAATTATGTATAAAGCTGTATCCCTTGCACACAAAAAAATAAAATAAAATGTGAAACATAATATTGGAAATGCAGTTTCTCTTATTTTTCATATGGAGTATTAGGGGTGTCAAACTAGGGATCTAGTATACAGTTGGAGTCATGAAATCCCTGGATAAGACAATAGGATGATAATAGTTAGATAGTTCTAGTGTAACATCTGAGAAAAATGTAGGACAATCATAATTAGGGGCATATAAGGACAAATCTATTACTGATTTAAGAGTCTATTGTCTGCTAATACCCTCCATCCTACCTTATCTGTTTTAAAGATTTTAATATTCGACATGTTATTAAATATTAAGATTATGACTCCCGTTTGTCCAGCAGTGTAAGACTAACTAGCTGAGTCATGAATTCTTGATGTGGAGGATCCTCTGCTACTTTTACTCAAATGATGTATAGTGGTTTAAGATATAGTAAGATGGGGCTCTTGCATGTTTAAAAAATCTGATTTTATTTATTCTCCAAATTCTCTTTGTGTTTTTTAAATAGAATTCTTGATCTCGATAATATTCCAGCTCAAAATTTTTCCTATCTGATGCTAGTTTCAAACAACAATTACCATGAATCTTTTATCCCGCATACCATCACCCCGCATACCTTGACAACGCATCTACCATGACTCCGCTATGCCATTACAACGCATGGCATTTCATTTCATATGCTTTTACCACGCATGCTTTTACAACAAAATTCATTGTAAATGCATGAATGGTAAAAGCATGTTTTTTAAATGTAAGTATAAGGTAAGTATAGGGTTTGGGGTTGGGGTGTAGGGGTATGTTATGGGGGTTCAGGGGTTATTTTAGGGTTATGTGTATGTTTGGGGTTTGGGGTGCTGGGGTATATTTAGGGTGGGTTTAGGTTTTGGGGTGCTGGGGTAATTTTAGGGGTCAGGGTGGGTTAGGGTTTTGGGGTGTAGGGGTAATTTTAGGGTTCAGGGTGCGTTTTGGTTTTGGGGTACTGGGGTATTTTTAGGGGTCAGGTTGGGTTAGGGTTTTGGGGTGTAGGGGGTATTTTTAGGGATGTTTTAGGGGTCAGGGTGGGTTAGGGTTTTGGGGTGTAGGGGGTAATTTTAGGGTTCAGGGTGTGTTTTGGTTTTGGGGTACTGTGGTAATTTTGGGCTTCAGGGTGCGTTTAGGTTTTGGGGTGTAGCGGATTTTTTAGGGTTCAGGGTGTGTTTAGGGTTTCAGGGTGCAGGGGTATTTTTGGGGTTCAGGGTGCGTTTAAAATTTGGGGTGCAGGGGTAATTTTAGGGGTCCGGGCGCATTTAAGGTTTTGGGGTGCAGGGGTATTTATGAGGTTCAGGGTGCGTGTAGATTTTGGGGTGCAGGGGTTATTTTAGGGGTCAGGCTGGTTCACGGTTTTGAGGTGTAGGGTGAATTTTTAGGGTTCAGGGTGTGTTACGGTTTAGGGGTGGTGGGGTATTTTTGGGGTTCAAGGCGGGTTTAGTTTTTATATATATATATATATATATATATATATATATATATATATATATATATATATATATATATAAAAATTACATTTATTTAAAAGAATAATTATATATATATATATATATATATATATATATATATATATATATATATATATATATATATATATATATATATATATAAATATATATATATACTAGCAGCCCGCCCCGGCGTTGCCCGGGGCAGAAGGGGGCTGGGGGCAGCAATTTAAGGCTCTGTGCACTCCCGCCCGCACCGACATTGCCCAGACCGCATCCCTCCCACCTCCCGCCTCGCACCCGCCCCGACATTGCCCAGCCCGCCTCCCGCCCCGACATTGCCCAGCCCGCCTCCCGCCTCCCGCCCGCCTCCCGCCTCGCGCCTCGATCCTCCCGCCTGCCACCCGCCTCCCGCCGCCTGCCTCCCGCCTCCAGCCTGCCATTGCCTTACCTGAGCCTCCCGCAACGGACTTCACCGCCACTCCTCGCCGCTCTTTGCCTTACCTGAGCCGCCCACTCCGGACTCCACCGCCACTCCTCGCCGCACGTCACCGCTCCTCCCCTGCATGTCGTCATCACGTCTAGGTCGCGGCCGGCGCTAGTTTTAGGGGACTACTTTGTTTTGAAATTTTAATTTTTTAATTTACGTTTTTTTTTAATTTTATATCGCCTATGTCCATTTACACACCCTGAGGATTCCAACAATGTATTGGGTGTGTAGATTGGCGCTGTGGTTCCCGTGTTTACCTTGCCAAAAGTTTTCTGTTCTCTCTTTATACTAGTAGTATAGATATATATATATAGGTAAAGCACTTTTACACAGTTTATGACTTCACCACGCATGCATTTGCGTTGTAAAGGCATGCGTGGTAAAGTCATATGAGGAGTGAAAGTTTGGGGGTAATGGTATCTTGGAGCAATTGCATTTTCGTTGTGAAAAATGCGGTGTAATGGTATGCGGAATGAAAGTGTGCGGGATAACATTGTATATTCGTTTAATATATAGTTTGTACTATATTGTTTTCATCCTTATTCCCCTCTCCATTGAATCTTCAATTACCCTGCATTCCTTCCCTACCCATATCTTCTGACTCATCCTTGCTTTCGATTCACAAGGAAGAGGAAGGCCAGTGTCCCATTCGGATGTAATAAAGTAGTAACAAAGTACAACCAGCCATTATCTGATGAGATTTCCGCCCTTGGTTTGTCTTTCAAGTAGTATCCCAACATGCTCAATGTGTTGCGGTTGGGCCCTTTAGTGAACCTAGTCAGTAATATCAAATATATACAACATAGCTACAGAAAAGTTAATGTAACCATCAATTTAAATTATGTTCAGTGTGATAAATATACAGCCTTTGTCATCTAGTTACTGTCTCTCGGATAGGAATTGCTTCTATCATACCAGATCCTGGAACATCCTATAGCTTACTTGACCGTCCAATCTTATTGAGTAGCTGCACCCCCACCCCGCTCAGCGCCTTGAGACCCTCATGAGTGATTAGTGCGCTTTACAAATATGTGATTGATTGAGTGATTGGTTGAGACGCACCAGCAACCAATCATATAGGAAAAAAGAGGGCTTCTTATTCTGGGATCAAGGCCCTCATCTCTTGCGCCTTGTTGCCATTTCCTATATAAGGTCTTGCAATTTGGAGAAGGAGCATCATTCTTTTGCAATAATAAGTATTTTCTTTTTAATATTAAAGTGTTGAAAAAAAGCTAATAATACTACATGATTTGCTACCTGGTTTTTATACGTTCTGTGGTAACCTGTGTGCTCATGCGTTTGAAAGGTGCAGGTCAAGCTGGATTGTTATTTGTATTTTTTTCAATGACATACTGCATAAGAATTTTTGATATCCAGTGAATGGTAACAGGAGTTTTACCTTTAGGGCCTTTGGGTTATCCAACTATTTAACACCGTCCGTGCTCATGACGAGCTTCACTCGTCATGGGGCACGGTTGCGCTGTGCTCATGACGAGACCCGCGCGGCGCTCACACCCGGGGATAATTCCCCTGCGGTGCTCAGCGTTCCACGAAAATGGGCGTGGTCATGACAAGCTCAGCTCGTCATGAGCACAGCGCTACCGTGCAGCGTGACGAACCGAGCTCGTCAGAAGCACTGTGGCGCTGCGCGTGCCCCCCTCCCCCCAGCGCCGCGGGTGAATTAGCCTCGCGGCGAAGGGGTTAAAGACTGAAGCCTCATGGCCGTTTCTAAGTCATCACATTCTTGCATAAGACTATTTATTTGGTGAGCTGTAGATTTTGCATATTTCTTGTGATATTTTGCAGTTGTGTAATTTTAGTCTCCGTATCTTTGGTGTCTTCCATGAAACCAGTTAATTGGTCTTCTCCTGAGTGTATTTTTTGGGTTAGGGTTTCATATTTGGTAGACTGTTCCCCATGGCTACTTTTAAACAAGGAAATCTCCTTCAGAATAGTTCTGACCATAGATTTATTGGAATGCGGAAGCTGAAGACTGTGTTGAGTAGTCTTCTGAGTCATCTATGCATGAGGTTTTGGGATGAGATATACTTCCTTTATAATGGGCCGGAGTAGGTGCTGTTTCAGATGTGATGGCTTCTTTCCTTCGCTTGCTAGGATCCAGGATCTGGAAAGAAATGATTTAGTCTGCTGAGAAAATTTGACATTGTTTTCAGAAAATGGTGTACAGATTGTTCATGCTTTTTCCTGGTGTCTTCAGATCTACTAGTCTAGGCAGGAGCATTTTGCTGCTGAATTTAGGGTTTTGTCAAAATGTCTGGTGCTCTAATAGATCTTGGTCTTGCCAATTCCAGTTCATACAAAGGGACATTTGAGATTTCATTTAAGATGTTTTTTAGGCTTCTTTGAAGCAATAGTTTAGGTCATTTATCAATTCTTAATTCTGGAAAGTTCTGATAATCAATTCAGGGCTCTTGTTAAGCGGTTTTCTCTCTAGTTGTCTTGTTTAGTTCATCTTGAACTCATGATTGATATATGAAGGTTTGGGTCTTGGCTTTTGAGAGGAGCATACATTTATTCCAGCCATGCTAGCAGAAGCTCCTTCCAATAAGTTTGCTGGATGTAGTTGCTCCAGAAGTGCTGTTGTTGGAGAACTAGTCACGTGAGAGCCAAGCGGAGCTGTCATCCGCCCGGTTTGGATTTAAATTATTTTTATTATCTGAGTTTTGGTACCTGCCGTACAGAGCAAGCCCAGCATCTTTGGTGACAAAGTGTTGCAATTTGTGATGGTTGACTCAATATTTGTGATTGGGACTCTCTGCAGGTGGAGAGTCTTCTTCCATTGGCCTCTGTTGTGGGTCTGATCCTGCATGAGTAAAAGGTGGAATGGAGTCTCTGTGTTTGGAGAGGGGTCTGTGCGAAGCAGTCAAAATATCACAATGACAGCACCAGCACTTATATTTGAAGGTTCTCCAAAAATGGACCGGAGAGTAATGCAGGAGTGGGTCATTGAGTAGGGACAGAGTTTGTAGGCGAGGTCAACAGGGCTCCATGAGTCTCAATTTAATCCATGTCTGTCCTCTCCATCCAACTGATCACCTATTATGTGACGTGGCTAGCATATGTTTAGCATGGAGCAGCCCTTAACTCCGGTTCGTAAGCACCATAGAAGGGGCAGTTGGGGGACATACTTGGGATGAGCTCCCCGATATACTTTGGACGAGCTCCCCGCAAAGGTCAGTGTGCTAGCTGCCATATTGCCACAATTCACATGACTCTTTGGAACAGAGATTGTGCAAAATGGTGAGTTCGAGAAACATATCTATTTGTGTTGCAAAGTGTATTTCTTCATATGCTACAGAGGTACGGAGCCACACCAAAATGACATGTTTTTGTCAGATCACAATATTTGATTGAGTGACTTTATATTTGGCTCTGCCTTTTGGTTCACTGTCAGAGGGTGGTGGTTGTTGTGGTAACGTTTGGAATAGTCTTGAGTGACAGTGCAGTGCTTACCTAACAGAGGTGAGCCAGGGACCATAGTCACGAGTAAAAATGTGTGCATTTGTTCCTCGCCTAGATACACTTCTATACTGCCTGTTACTATCTGGTGCATGTGTGTCTATATCTATGTGTTACCTTTTGGTCATGATAGCTCATAGTAGGAGATTCAACTTTGCATTGTAATGTTTTCTAATGTGCAACTACTTTGCCATGTCAGACACTGCCCTAGAATTAGAGAGTGGTCTACTCTGAGTCGGATCTAACACTTATCAGTATTTCAAAAAGGGTCAGACTGGCCTATAAGGCAATCGGGCAGTGCCCAATGGCTGGTCTGACAGGTCAGTGTGTGAGCAGGTTTTTGAACAGTTTTTGGGCCTCTTGTGTGGCAGGGTAGGCTGGTGTTTACTGTTTATTTCCCGGATATTACCACAAACATTGCCTGCAGCAAACACAAATCATGAAGTCTCCCATACCTTGCAAAACACCTATACAGAATGTCTTCCAATGCTCAAAACTGCCCTGATTTGCAAATATGGGCTTCTTTTTTTAACTTTCTCGTTTGCTAATGGGGGACACTTTTATTTTGGTGCTGGTGCCTATTTTTTGTATCCCAGCCCGACCCTGAATTCAGCACATTTTTAAATGAGACTAGGGTGCTTACTTAGGCCCTGGTTATGTGGGGGAGTCGGAGAGAGGGTGTGATTTCTGATCTCTGTGCAAACGTTAGTAAATCACAACAGTAAACCATATTGACTGAGCAGGAAAAAACTCACTTGCATGGCAGAACAGAAGCGTGACTGACCCGCAAAACATGAATTGTAAATATTTAAGGGGAGCTCACTTTGTGGAATTACAAGGTACTGTAAATATCAATAGAGGACATTGCCTTGTGCTATTATAAAACTCATTGGCACGGCTTTACTGCGGTTCACTTGGATTTGCAAATGGCGGGCCCTGGGGAGCGCGCTTTAGGAACATATGGTTATTTTACATCTCCCAAGGGTGTTTTACCTAGTTATGTTTATTGCTTCTTCAGCAGGCTGACACTATTTCTTGCTAATAGTTGTTGTTACTGTTATTTTGTGAGAATAATATATTTTTATAATTGGACCAGAGGCATTTCTCAGTGTCTGGGATAACGAATTCACTTTCTTTATGTTGATTAAAAAAAGTATATTTAGACACCTTTTGCTTCCTTATTTACTGTTCTTTCACATCTCGCTCTCTTTATTCCTTTGTACTACCCTTAAAGGCATTTACTAGTTTCATTTGCTTTCTTTATCACCATGTCATTATTATGTTCAAATGAAGCAAGACACAGCGTTTGCATAAAAAAAATATTTCCATTGACCAATAAAATCACATTTCTGACTTCTTTTTTCTTATTCTTTTCCTTGCTCATTTCAAAAGAGTCCATTTCATTTATACATATATTCTAGATTTTCCATTACAATGTTTAATACAAGGTGAAATATTATTTTACAATTAACACCATGAATTCATTTTATATTCCATTTCTGATAAATACGCACTATATATAAAATAAAAATGTGGTGTTTTGATTTCACGTATTTAAATGTGAATGCATTCTGAAACGAAATGTACCAATCAATAGATCCATATATGAACAAGGATACAGTGACATTGCAGTGGTTCCATACAGCACTGCTATGCATTCGGATTTTGTAAGCTACAGAGTATAGCTATTGTGTGACTTTCAAAATGCTAAAGCCAGGCATTTCTTTGTCCATCAACTGTTGTTTTTGCATTTGTCACCCCGAGTGGGACGGGTATGCTCAAACGTGAGTCCCATGCACTCCACACCACTGGAGTCAAGCTATCCTGGCTGAAGACGGCTGATAGCCAGAAACCGGTCCTAGGATGCTTGATTCCGGTCCAGGAAAGACATGGCTTGGCAGTTCGGGCTGGACTGTTCCCATGAGGCACAGGCTCAAGGCTGATCTGCATATGGCCATGTCTGAACTGGGGTGGTGTGGAGTGCAAAAAAATGATGGATTTAGGCCCAGATCTCTGTACTGGGGTGAATGTATGACATTGTTCTGCATTCTGTCCATCAACTGTTGTTTTGGCATTCAGCATTTCTTTGAGGGTTTGCTGTAAAACAATAATTTCTTCCTGCAGTAATTTTAATTTTCAATACGTGTGCTACAGTTTAAGATTTAGCTCCGAGGTAATTCAGTTAAATTACCTTTTTCCCACAAAGTTTCCTATTAGTTAATTTGATTTTGTGTACATATATTTCTATTAGTCAACCCATCCGAAACAAATATCCTACATATTTTTGCCTGGTCACATACGTCATAGAATGCCAAATAAAAAAACTTCCAACCAACTTAACTTCACTTCAGAAAGACTTGAGCACTTTGCTTGCATCCACATGCGAACAGTATGTTAGTCACCATTTTACCCACAACTCACACACGCACACCACAACATCACTACCTGCCTGAAATCTATGTATTGTGTCGCTGTTTGAATGGTTTCAAAAACAGAAGGCCATAGGGTAAATGATTCCTCTAGTGACAGTCTTCACTTCATATGGCCAGAGGGCTGAGGTGCTTCGCCCATTCCAACCAAAGTGTCAGAGTGAATTTATTCAGATCTTTTATTTGGTCATTATAGGACAGTCATATCATGCTATGGGGATGGGTCCACCTGCTGAGACAGCTATCTCACCATGTATAACTGACTTGCCTTTGGTATTATTGAAGCTGGACTACTGCAATATTGATTATTCTGGTTACCAAAAGAAAGACTCAATGAAACTCCAGAAAAAAGCAAAACCACCCCGCTAGATTCTGGTTCAACCTAAAGAAATCATCTCACACCACATCGGCTCCAAAAGAACTTCAATGACTTCTTTGTAGAAAAGAGTAATAGGTGCTTTCAATATTCCCTGCACTGTCTTCAAAGTTTAATCATGGGAATTGGCCCAAAATGTTCTTCAGTCACTGGTCGCGAGCTACACGACCAGTCACAATCTGGCATCCAATAATGAAAATATTCTCCACCAGACATGATTTAACCAAAAAATTCCTATGGTGGAAAGTCCATCAGCATCTTAAGAGCTAGGCTGTGGAACTCTTTTTGCCCAAATCTGGTAACATTCCAAAACATTTGGAAATATGCAACTACTAAAAAGCCTTCGCAGCGCACGAAGAAGAGAAGAAATATAAACTTTTATAGTGCTTTGATTCAGGCTATGGTTCAATAAAGGGGTCTTGGTGAGCTATCAGACTAGAGAATATCCAGGTCCCGAGTATGGACTAGATCATGAATATAAACATATGTGTAGAACTGTTAATATGGGAAGGATGGCCCACAAAACATATCACTTTGAACCATGCTGATGCACAGACATCCCACGAAAATGTACAGCTGTTAACATTATTGCAAATTTTATCTTAGAATTAGTAAAATTGACATTGAAAAGTGAAGGTCTTGCTTAAATAATTAACAGTGACAGGGCAAAGTTCCAAAATGACTCAATGACGCACCACTGAGCAGTGATAAAACCAAATATCGTATTGTGATGGTTGCAAAATAATCCTTTTTGGATCAATAATTTCAATTCATTAATGAGAAGGGCAGAAAATATTCAGAAGTTTGGATGCTTAGTGTTTTGAGGAAACAGGTCCCATGGCAAGTGCTAATTTTACCTCGAGCATGGCTTGAACATTTTCCTCAACTGAATGGAGTGCTGATATATTTAGAGACGGAGAAAGCCCGTCTTTGTCCATCTGTGTAAAGACAATTGATGACCTGCCCTTACAAGTTAAATCATTCTTTCATTTTAAAAAGAACTGAACATTCCCGGAAGTAGTAAAGTACTGGTTAATCAGTTTAAGTGGCATCCTGCAATCTAGAACCCATTATTTTAAATGTATTAAATGTTTTACTCTCCCAATGAATATATGGCTTTTGTGGTGTTTCATTTTGGGAAACTAAAACTACAACTTATCATGACTCTCTTTTAAACTGCAGGGAAAATCCATGAACAGCTCATTCTTCAATGCTTAGTGACAGAAATTGAAGAGACCCCACTTTTATCATGTTCTCAGGTTGTACTTCTCCTAGGACGTGGGAAATTTCAATTTTATTTTTTATTTTTTTATCCCGTAACAACAAGTTACAGCGAGCCCGCACATGGTGTGCGTGGGGAAACACTTAAAATAAATTACATCCTGTATCCCATCACACCATAGATAGTCTCATCTGAGCACTGTATCATTAGCATCACTTCTTAGCAAATCATTAATATCAAACCATCTTTGGTGCAACGTATTACTCAAATACCCATGGAGCCTTTCAAGAGGATACATAAGATCCCAGTGAAGGCCAGATGTCGCACAAACCTCAACAGCACCATCAGACGAGTAAGGGCATCCACCCCCTCCATCTTTGTATTCATTGCTAATCCACACTCCACCCAAAATCCAGCCACCGGGGGTCAATGCAAGGTGGAATGCATGAAATCTGCCACTGGTCGCGAGCATCACCAGCACTGGCAGCTGTCAATCATGCCATATGGTGTACCATGTTAACAGGAGTGTAGTCACATGATGCAAGAATTTGAAATAAATCAGTCTAAATCTCCTGTTGGTGATATCTCCTTAGTTTGTAGGCAGCAGTAGGTCCATTAGGCCTCTGTTTTCTAAGTGCCCTAATTCTTAGACCACTGGGCTCAGATGTTCATTGTGTCAACCACAAGTTGAATCCCTAACAACATTTTACATGCAAGTAATCAGTTTTTGAGGTTGAGATTTCACTAACAATAGTATGAGAATTTTCCATTCTGCCGGTTCTTCTGTAAATGAAGTAAATCAAGCCCTGGCTGAGTGTTGCAATTTATAGTAAATCACTGCATCTAATATTGTATTAACATTGTTTCCTAAATAGTCATGGAATAGTCCATGGGTTCAGGCACAATGAGAAATAGTGAATTATGTATAATCAGAATGTGAGGTGAGTAATTTACCAGTATTTCACAGATTGGTCCCAGCCTAGATAATGCCCATTACAAGCATTTCACTGTGAGAACTTCTCACTTTTGGTAAAAGGCATTTGTTAGTGGTATTGGGCTGTTTAGTTCCTTTTCTAGGTCATAATGAAGTGCATATCTGGGGTTCTCGCTCCAATGATGTGCATTTTGAGCCTGCCGAACTAAGTAGTACAGTTCAAACATAAGAACTGCAAAACCATCTTTTTTATATAGTAGTTTTAATTTCATCCAGCTCACACTAGGCTGTGTTTCCGCGCAAGCCAATAAATTATCATGATCACTTGCAATTGTTGGAAGAACGACTTGGTCAGGGGAAAGGGGAAAAACTAGAATAGATATAAGAGCTTTAGTAAAACTGCCATTTTTATCAAAGCTACTCTTCCGCCCACTGATAGGGGAAGCTTACTCAATATCTATAGTAGGGATTCAATCTTGGTAATGCTTTTCCCACAATTTCCATTAATTTCATTCATTCTGATTCCCTCATGTTGAATGTCCTTCTTTTACCTGAGCTTATCTCAAAATCGTGCTGTGGTACAGGTAATTTAGGAGCGTAGCAATCATAAATGTAAATGTAATTTGGATTTGTATAGCGCCTATCACCCAGGGGTCTCTAAGCGCTGTACGAATACCGCTGTGGAACCCTTCCTGGCCTGTTCCTGTGAGGTGTCCACTCCTGGGCACCCCCAAGTTGAAGCCAGGCATCCCAGCGCTGTTGGGTCCGTTGTGGAGATTAAGCGAGCTATTGCATAGAGTTGCAGAGTGGAACCCATGATTAGAGTAGGCACTGAGGCGAGAATTATCGGGTCCGAGGACATTGAGCCCAAGACCCTGCCGCGACGGGGATTGAACCCTGGTCCGGACCAGACCTCTGCCTCAGGGTCTGCGGCTCTAATCGGTGAGCGGGATGACCTCCTGGCACCGGTGTTGAGGCAAAAGAATGATGGATCCTTTCCACTATAAACAGCTTTCAAAGGTTTTCTACTCCAAATATAGATAACAGCATTTTTTCAATATAGTCTTCGTTTCAACCCATTGCTGTAATTTCTTCTATACCAATGATTCCGAGATTGCTTCTGCGTGACCTGGCCTCTAGTTTCTCAATGGTTAGATTTGTTTTTTTTCCCATCTCATTCACTATTCCTTTGACTATTTTAGCTTGCACAGTGTTATCATCCTCAGTATCAGTTTTTCTGTTCTCTGCCATATTAATCCACGTACGTTGCTCATCAAGTCTGTCTTTCATATCATCCAGTGTCGTCATTAGTGAGTCTATTTTAGAGTTATTTGTGGTTAGGCTACTTATCCTTTCAAGAAGAAATAACTTGACATCTGCCTCTGACCAAGAGTCCACTCCCTGAGCCTGCTCCATACTGTACATATTCAGTTTCTGGTCATTTTGTGCTTTTGCTAGAGTCAAATACAAGACGAGACTGTGTGGCATCTGTTTTAACTACGATGCTCCTTGTTCTTTGAGTTCTGCACTTAAGTGATGGCTTATGTCTACTACTGTGGCACAGTGTGGAGTCCTAGTTTGCTCGTATACTGCTGTCTTTAGTTCAGTTATAAGCAGTTCCTGTGTCAAACAGTATGTGTCATTGGAGCCAAATCATTCACTGCAACAGAGATCGTAAGCGCAGCTAATGAACTTTATTTGTTTCTTCCATAACTCTATGTCCTTCCGATGTAGCCATGAGTACCTCTATCTGGTACTTTGTCTGTGCGGCAGCGCAAGCTCTATTTTAACCAAGGTCACTACATCTCCACCAGGTCTATAGGCAACAGTCTCAGATCAGATCAGTATTATAATTGTAGCTCTGAATACTCTTTAGACTCACCTCGTTTCTGTCGGCTTAGTTGTCAACCAAGTCTACACACTGATCGCATAGGGTCTATGCTGACAGAAGGAGTGCCTTGAGCATTGTGAGACTCTATGTCATTGGAGATCTCTGTCCCAAAGATGCACTTGTTAATTCCCCTCGCATCAGCCCAGTCCTGGGTCAAGGGTGTGCAGATTTTACTGCCAAGCTGCCGGGTCAAGCTCCTGTGCCCTGCGCCACCTCAGCGCACCTTTTCCAAAAATGCTACCGGGCCAAGTGATCCCTCTGCTCGTCTTAGAAGGCTGTGCCATATCGCTCCATTTGCTAATTATGCCACTCCCATTGTGATGGTATTGTGGGGTTCAATTAACTGGTGGGATGGCACCTCCCAATGGTCCTTGCACAAATCATCCCATCCCTGCTCCAAGCGGGACCCACCTACCTTCATCCAGTGAGGCAGGAAATGGAATGGGTCTTAGGCAGCAATGCTGGTGATTCTTCCTCCAGGGCTTAAAAAACACATTCACACACCCACCAGGGTCGATATTGATGTTCACCCAATGCTAAGTGCATACTACAGCAAGACAACGATTTTGTATCTGCAGAGAGGTAATTTGCAAGTATATTTCTGCAGGACTGTGGCTCCAGCTACCCGAGCGATTTCGAAACACCTCCATCTTTCTCATTGCTCTCTGTCACCTTGGGGCTTGGGAACCATGACACATTGAAATTATTACCTGTTTACAAGGAAGTGTTATGAGTTTATGAAGAGAACAGGGTGTGCAGAGCTGCCACTGAAGGGAAGGCACAGAAATTGGTACACCTGCTGCTTTATATATACTGTCCTTGCACACATCACAACATTCCATACATGAGAGAGGGCAATGACATCACCAAACAAACACAGAAACTGGTGTGATACCTTCAGAGAAATGCTGTTTGTTTAATCAGCAAGTCAGCAGGTTAGTATCAGAGACCCAACGAGTTCTCTGTGTGCTGCTAGTTGTTTCTTACCTAAATTCAAGGCAATTCCAAGAATTGGACGAGGATGGCTCACTGATGTAATGTGACATGCTTCACCCTAGTAAGATGCTACTACCAAGATGTGCTCAACCTCAGAATGGGGCTTTTCTTAGGGAGTTCTTAGATATTTATTTTCTCAAGATGACTATTTAGGTCCAGTTTATGACTTAAAAAAAACCACAGGATAATCCACTAAAGTATCCTTTAATTTAGTGATATCCCTGGTTTATTAAAAGATTACCAAGGGGTAAATACAGGAGACATACTTAGGTGTAATAATGTGTATGCGTCACTGTACAAATAATTATGCCAACATGTTTCTGTCTCTAATCAGCCGTTCTGTGAAGGGCCGGACAGCATGTGATACGTGCACGTGCATGCTGGGACGTGTGTGCCTGTGGATGGTACATAACAAGGATGCCTGAGGGTTCCATTTTGGAACCCATGACTTGGAGAGGCCAGGTGAGATGAGGACAGCAACCCCCAGACTAGAGATGTGGATAACTGAAATTCCTGAGGGCAGGCGTGGAAACAAACACACTGGAGGAACAGTAGGAGAGCACACTCTGTGCTCATGACAGGCCTCTTTGATTCCAGGGAGAGTTACAGGTCAGAGGGCTTGGGCTCATTCTCAGGGAAGTGGTGAGACTGATAAGGCTGGCACTGTGGATCACTGTATCTTGAAAGAGAGAAAGGCTTATGCCTTCGAACCTTTATGAGTCATATTTCAATGGAGGCTGACTCCCGTGGCCTATGTTGTAGGTCAGTCTGATTGGAGCCACTTCTGGTATGGCTGAATGTCTCTTTGACAAATCTCAGGGCAGAGGAGGGAGCACATGAAAGGCACTGGCACCCACAACGAGAATTTAATAGACTTATACATATAATCACGTGTGTCTAGATTTGAATTATAAAGATAAGAGCCTGTGTCTTACACTTTATTCAGCACCACTGCTCATCAGGAGAGAGAAAGCCATCAAAATGTCAAGATGCTGCAACCAGAACTGGGACCAAAGTCTACCAATCTCCCAGCTGGGGGAGGGGCCATTACACAGGAAGAGAAGACCACTTGCCCTGTACCTGGAGCAGTAGTCTTCTGCCTGCTTGGCCAAACCAATGTGCGCTGTGAGGAGAAGGAGATAGCATAAGGCGCGCAAGCCCCAGTGGGCATTCTGGAGAGTGGATTCTGGTGAGCAGAGTGTTAGGTTCCCACTCTATCAGGACTGGTATTGCTAGAGAGCCATTTGCTCTTTGGTGGAAGTTGGTAACCACCTTTAGGGCATCTGTGATGTTGGAAACTGTCTCCCTGTGCAGCAGACAGCACTACTGCTGTATTCTGTGTCCCGAATACCTGTTTTCCAGGGGGCACTGGGGCAAGTGGGGGTGTTGCCTGTGTCCATGACCCTCAATAGGACTGTTTGAGCCACTGTCAATGTGGGAGGAGTCTCTGTACCTAGAGGAAGGACTCAGAAGCATAGTCAAAAGATGTCCTGCAACATTTCCATGAAGAAGAAACCCAGCACCCGCAAGCTGTCATTGCCTGCGACCACCTCTGTGCGTGCCCCCCCCCCACTCCCACTGCAGGACAACACAGTGTAAGCTGCTTTTCAACAAGGCATGAGCAGATGCACCCCGGCTCCTGAATTCTTCTGAATGCTGCGACTGGGTAAAACTGGAGCTGTGTTACAGGCCCTTTGGGAGACTTTAATGAGTTCAACGGATTAGCATCTGGAGAGGTAACACTTTCAAGGCCAAAGCCAGACTTTGATGTACATCACTAGAGTGGGCAGAATCTGTGGGGTCACCTCCAAAGATCCACCAGTGACACATTGCTTAGCATTGAGGAGGAGAGAGGGAGAGAGGACCTGCAGGGAAGAACACGGCCCAGATCAGAGCTAGGGTGCTATCCTTGAAAGACAATCTATATGACTTATTTAGTGTGTTGTGTTTGCATACAGAATAAATACTTCTTTTCCTACCTAAAATAGTATTGGGCCAGACAAATATATCATTAAGGTCCCTGTGGAAATTTTGAGTTCTAAGCCTAAGCATACCTTGCACCTACCTTCCCCTGAAGGGCATTGGGCTGCTTAAACCATGCTACCACTGAGAGCCAAGAACTAATAGGTAGAACTTGGCCCATTTACTCAGCCCAAAGTATGTCATGCCGGGACATCAGGAGTAAAAGCCCACTACCCCAACAGTTGGGTCCAGTAACCCCTTCTTGCCCCATGGAATTCGGAGAGGGGTTCTGACACACTATTTCCCATTAACAGCTCAATAGACAGCTGCAGCTCAATGTTTTGATTTACAGCCTTGGATGTAGAACATATTTGTCTCATTGAATTCCTTGAAACCCTCAACTTCCAATTCTTAGCATGTGCACTGTTCATTCCTTATGTCTTTATTAACAATCTTTAGTAAGACTCACTTCCCATCATCTATCAAAATTGAGTTTTTTCCTGTTATGATTACTTTTTACATGTATTACAGTACTTGGATTCGCCTTTTGCCTGTTGGTGGCTTCTTAATTCTGATCAAACAGTTTGGTATCGCTAAACGATTGTCATGGTTTCATTGGTACCTATATCGACTATTGCGTAAATCCACCTATATATTTGGCCTTTGGTTAATTTGATCTTTGGTCTTTGCTGTGAGTCTGACTCTTTCTGTAGGCTTCTGTAAAATGGATTTTAGTGCTAACTACCAGTGCTGCTTTATACAATAAGGTCTGCTGCTGAGAAGCTGGGTAAAAAGTGCTGTGTTGGTACACAAATTTAATGACTGATTGAGTTGGCCTAACGTGTAACTCAGCCCAGCATCCGTGCAGTGGTATGGGCAGGCCTTAAAATGTAATTGGCCACCTGCGAAGAAATAGTACCATTTCTTTTTGCTATAATGTGAATCTGTGGTGCTTCACGGTACGTCTGTAATCTGCATCAAAATGTTAACTTCACATTGGATCCATGCCGCAGAAAGGCTTAAAGTCAACCTTCCTAGTTTTAAAAAGATTTAGAGTGCAAAAGTATTATTAAACTGGCCATATTTGCACTCCTTCATATATATTGGGTTTTGCAGTATAATACTGAATCAGCCCTTGATATTTGGGCTTTGAAGTACTCTGCTGGGAGAAGTTAATTACACTATTGGCTAGCAGGTATTTTATTTTATTTGAAAAGTTTTATATAGCGCTGGCTAGACTCAGATCGCTTTACATGAGGGCAAGCATTGTTTCATAGCATAGTTACAAGTTACAACGTTGCAGGAGACACAGTTTCAGAACATAAATACCAGTTGCTGGAGCGCAGTTGCATGCGTTAAAAACGAATGCTTAAGGGGAAAAAGCAGGCAAGGGGAGAGATTCTGGGTAGAGAGGATAGGAACAGGAGAGGGAGACCAGGAATGAAAGAGGGAAAGAGGTGGCAGAGGGAGAAGGCAACTTACCGGGGAGACATACAAAAACAGTGTCTAAACATCCGGTGTGCAGTGATCCCAGTGGAAAATGTGTCATTCCCACACCTCTGCTGTGTGTGGCTCCCTATACGCTGTGTGCTCTCTCAGAGGGGTCACTGAGACTCCAGGGCATAAATACTGGATCCCTCCCCAAAAAGGGGAAAGGGAGTGCATTGGCAAGGGGAACCATTCTCACAACTCTGCTGTGTGTGAACTCCCTTAACGCTGTGGACTCTCTCAGAGGGGTCTCTGAGACTCCAGGGAATAAATGCTGGATCCCTCCCCAACACTGGGAGAGGGAGCACTTTGGTAAAGGGCACATGGCTAAATAGTTACAAGATACACAGTTTCAGAGCATAGTGACCAGTAGCTGGGGCGTAGTTGCATGTGTTAAAAACGAGGCAAGGGGAGAGATTCGGGGGGGGGGGGGGGGGGGATAGGAGCCGGGGAGGAAGACAAAGAATGATAGAGGGAAAGTTCGAAGAGTTTTATAAAGCGCTGGCTAGAATTGAAGGTATCAGAGAACTTTACATGAGATAGTATATTGCACCAGAAACATTGTTACATGGTTACATCAGTTACTTATTAACGCGTACACCCATCTTATGGTGGGTGGAAAGGTAGAGGGGGGAAGGCGAACACGGGTAAGGAATGCAGATAGTAAACACACAGGTAGACCAAATCCTTCATTTGGAGAGATTTACCCAGCTTTTGGGTAAGGAAGGTGTAGGAGAGGAATCTGCATAGGCTATTACTCAAACTTTCTGAAAAGCCTGGGCATGCCATTTCTCATACAAATAAAGGTAGGCAGCCAGGACCCTGGTACCAATCACATGTGGGGGCTTCCTTATGAAGATTTGGAGGGTATCCATTTTCTGTGTAGGAGGAAAGGTGCATTTGACAGGATGCTTAATTAGATGCACCCCTCATGTTGTGTCAGGCTCGTCTGGGCGGTTTTGTATTTTAAATGGTTAGGGCTGGGAAACATCCTTTACGACGCAACTTTTACCATGCAGTGCCTTTACAACGCAAGTTTTTCAACGCAAGTCATTACAACGAATTGCGCTGGGGGCGCTCTAGGATAGGTAATAGATTAAATTAAACTATTCACTATCCAACATCCCCCCAACGCAAGTCATTGTAACGACTTGCGTTGAAAAGCCTGCGTTGTAAAAGCATGCGTGGTAAAAGCATGCGTTGTAACAACGTATATCCGTTATGGCTTGTTGGTGGGCAAATCTTTAAAGCTTTCTTGTTTAGCTTCAACTCATGTAAAATGCGTGCTATGGTTTTAGTCTTGTCCAATCAATCAATCAATCAATAAAAAGACATTTGTAGAGCGCACTACTTACCCGGAGGGTCTCAAGGCGCTTGGGGGTGGCGGGGAGCTGCTACCTGCTACAGCCAGGTCTTGAGCTTCTTCCTGAAGGAGAGGTGGTCTTGGGTCAGGCGCAGGTCGGGAGGGAGGGAGTTCCAGGTCTTGGCGGCCAGGTAGGAGAAGGACCTTCCTCCTGTTGTCGCTCTTCGGATGCGGGGGACGGCGGCGAGGGCGTAGTTGGTCGATCGGAGGTGGCGTTTGGGAGCGTAGAAGTTGAGGCGGTTGTTGAGGTAGCTCGGGCCTTGGTCGTGTAGGGCTTTGTGTGCGTGGGTGAGGAGACGGAAGGTGATTCTCTTGTTGACGGGGAGCCAGTGCAGGTCTCTCAGATGTCCGGAGATGTGGCTGCGTCGGGGGATGTCGAGGATGAGTCTGGCTGAGGCGTTCTGGATCCGCTGGAGTCACTTCTGGAGCTTGGCGGTGGTTCCGGCGTAGAGGACGTTGCCGTAGTCCAGTCGGCTGGTGACGAGGGCCTGGGTGACCGTCTTCCTGGTCTCGGTGGGGATCCACCGGAAGATCTTCCGTAGCATGCGCAGGATGTTAAAACAGGACGCGGAGACGGTGTTGACTTGTCTGGTCATGGAGAGGGAGGAGTCCAGGATGAAGCCCAGGTTGCGTGCGTGGTCTGTCGGTTTGGGTGCGGTGCCCAGGGCGGGGGGCCACCAGGAGTCGTCCCAGGCGGATGGCAGGGAGCCCAGGATGAGGACTTCCGTCTTGTCTGAGTTCAGTTTCAGGCGGCTGGTTGTCATCCACTCGGCTACGTCTTTCATCCCTTCGTGAAGGTCGGCTCTGGTGGCGGCGGGGTCGTTGGTCAGGGAGAGGATCAGCTGGGTGTCGTCAGCGTAGGAGATGATGTTGAGGTTGTGTTGGCGTGCGATGGCCACGAGGGGGCTCATGTAGACGTTGAAGAGGGTGGGGCTCAGCGAGGATCCTTGTGGGACGCCGCAGATGACTTCGGTGGCCTCTGACTTGTACGGTGGTAGACGGACTCTCTGTGTTCTTCCGTCGAGGAAGGAGATGATCCATTCCAGTGCCTTCTCCTGGATTCCGACGTTGCTGAGGCGCTGCACTAGGGTGCGGTGGCAGACAGTGTCGAATGCCGCGGAGAGGTCGAGGAGGATGAGGGCCGCTGTTTCTCCGTTGTCCATCAGGGCTCGGATGTCATCGGTGGCAGCGATGAGGGTGGTCTCGGTGCTGTGGTTGGCTCGGAAGCCAGACTGTGAGGGGTCGAGGGATCCATTTGTCTCGAGGAAGGCGGCCAGCTGTTTGTTGACGGTCTTCTCGATGACTTTGGCTGGAAACGGGAGGAGCGAGATGGGGCGGTAATTCTTGAGTTCGGTGGGGTCCGCTGTAGGTTTCTTGAGTAGGGCGCTGAGTTCGGCGTGCTTCCAGCTCTCCGGGAAGGTGGCGGTGTCGAAGGAGGTGTTGATGATGTCTCGCAGGTGGGGTGCGATGACAGCGTCGGCCTTGTTGAAGACGTGGTGAGGGCAGGGGTCGGTTGGAGATCCGGAGTGGATGGAGTTCATCATGCGGACGGTGTCTTCGGTGCTGATCGGAGTCCAGGCGCGGAGGGTGGTGGTGGGGGCGGTGGTTCGGTCGTGGCGTGCGTCGGTTGAGTGCTGAAGCTGTTGTGTATGTCCGCGATCTTGTTGTGGAAGTAGGAGGCGAGGGAGTTGCAGAGGTCTTGCGATGGGGTGATGTCGTTGTTTCCGGCGTTGGGGTTGGAGAGCTCTTTCACGATGTTGTCCACAGAATTTTAAATGAATAATACTCAAATAAACCAAGGGACAACATAGTTTGTTCCTTGTTAGTGGATGTGAGAGCAATGCATATTGCTTCAGAGACTAGTTTTGGGAAGTTACCTATAGCCAGGGCATCTGGGAATATGCAATTGGATAGCTACCGCGTTTTTTGCATAATTATGGATTTTCCACATAAACCTTCATCTGGCGCATAATCTGCAGATTTTAACAAAAAAATTGTTACTAGCTGAGATGGTTCAAAAGTTACTAAAACCGCAGCAACACATATTGCCACACAGTGAAAGGCCCTTACCGAAGTTGACTGGTCACCTTTCTGTTGCTTCTTGCTAAACTTGAGTGTTAAGCTGCTACTAATGAAGTGCAACCTATGCCCAGGCAGTTTTAGTATATGCAAAAATGACAAATCAAGTAGTAATATCACAAAATATGGCGCCTTACGGGCATAAATTGCCTTTTCGTGCCACATAATTTAATCAACTCGGCCACATAATTTGGCCCTCCCCTGTCGCATAATCCCACTGGCCCCGTCTATAACCTGTAATAACATGACCCAAATGCTGTATTTCTTTAATCTAAATTTGCATTTCTTTTTTGTAATGTTAACCCTATTTTTTTCAAAGTGTTTAGTGTTTATCTAAAGTAATGTCATGATCGAGCACATTGGTTTCAAAAATCAAAGTGTTATCTTGAAAGCTACTATTCTATTGCTATTTTCAAATCGATTTTGTATAAGACATTGGAATATGGATGAGGAGGACTCAAGCCCAAAAAGTCATTTGTTTGAACATGATTACACTGATAAACCTGTAGGATCACACACTTCATCCCTACATTTTTTAAATCTAATATGCTAAAATCATGTGCACCTTGCACAGTGGAAAACAACTCATCTTTGGTATAGGGTGGTATAGGGTGACAATCCAACAAGATTTGTGTTAAGTATCTGAAGGTAAAGTCAGTGGGGTAGGAAGGGGGTGCGGTGGGTGTGGGCCGCCCCTGGTGTCATCACTAAGGGGGTGACAAAATGGCACATATATGTGATTTAGACACATATTTGTGCCATTTAGTCAAGCCGGGGGTCTAAGAAAGTCAAAACTAATGTGAAACTGCTTGTGTTCCCTTCTAGATGGGGCCTCCTCTGGCAGTTTGGGATGGATTGTTCTCATGAGTGCAGGGTCAGTACACATTTCCATAAGGCAGAGCATCTGTGTAGAGTGGCACAATGATTGAAAAACAATGGTTTGGAATGCTACTCAGAGCGATTGCCAGTGGTTTAGACTATTTTCAAACATTTGCCTCACATTTAGTTTGTCAGAGTTCATAGTAAAGGCTTGAAAACGAAATACAATCCTTGATTAGAACTACAAGTAGCTGCTGTGAAAACAGAGTTCAATAGAATGTTTTAAGCAAATACTCCAAAAATCAACAGTAAATTAAAGGGCTCTAACCATATTGTTAATCTTAAACCTAATAGTACTCCCATAAGGCAAAAGGTAGATGCACCTTTATCTGCACATAAATTGTGAACTCAAATATGCCAAGAGAACAGCACAGAACCCATATATCTTTTTCTTCGGCTTTCCCCTATAGTTAGTTCTCAAAAGTGTAGAAATGAGACAATACTTTACCCAATGACGTAGCAAGGTCAGGTGGTACCCGGTGCAGAAAATGTCTTGTCAACCCCGGCTTGACAAAATGGCAAAAATATGGGTTTAAAACACATATGTTCGCCATTTTCTCACCCCTTCAGTGATAACACTTGTCACGGCCAGCTGAGGCTGGAAAATGGGCATAGGCAATTCTTGGATGAGCTGCTGACAAAGGAAAAGGTCATACAGATTATCAATGTGCTGCCTAGCCCCCTGCTTGGTCACCTGACTATGACCTTTTACAAAGAATATGCCCAGATTATTTCACCACACCTCCCCGCAATGTATGAAGAACCCCTTGCAGCTGGTGTTCTGCCACCTTCACTGCAAAAGGCATTGATTGTTAGGATTCTTAAGCTTGATAAGAACCCCCAAAGATGAGATCCTTACTGTCCCCTGTCCATTATCAACCTAGATAATAAAATCCTTGCCAAGCTCATTGCCTATCGACTGCTCTCCCTCCTGTCGCATATTATGAGACCAGACCTGTCGAGATATGTGCCCAGGAGGGCGACGGGTCGTAATTTGCGTACCATTTTCGCACTTTTGTACACCATTGACCCTGACTTCCACGCGGCTACAATATTCCTAGACGCCACTAGGGCACTTGAGTCTCTCGAGTGGCCCTACATATTTGCGCTGCTGTCACGATTGGGCCTGAGCCCCAAGTTCATCCGACTTATAGGACTTCTGTACACCCATCCTGTTGCTCATGTATGTGTTAACTAAGTTGTTACTGCCCCCTTCTTAGATATGAGAGGCACCTGTGAATTTTGTCCGCTATTGCCAATATTATTTGCCGTTACAATGGAGCCACTGGCGGCTCGACTGTGACTTCATCATTCCCGTAGGAGGATACGGTTCACGCAGCTTGGGATTCTGGTATCCTTGTAAGCTGACAACGTGACACTATATGTCAGGAACCCACGGGACAACTTGGACCCATTGATGTAGGAGTTTTCTAGATTTGGAGGCCTGTCTGGGTTTACCATAAACTAGGCTATGGCCATTTTGTTCCCCCTGACAAACATGAGTGAAGTGCTCGTTTTGGAATACCCACCTCGATGGGCCAGGGACTCAGTGAGAAATCTAGGGATATGACTGAGCAGAAGCCTGGATGACCTTTGGAGGGACAATTATGGACAACTCATGACGTGGTTGGAGAAGTGGGTGGAGGGCTGTCGTAAACTGCTGCTGTCTTTAACTGACAGGCTCACAATAACTAAGATGGTGGTGCTGCCCAAGTTCCTCTACTTGTTTATTAGTCTGCCACTCCCACTGATGTTCGTCTTTCGTTGGCGACTCTGATCAATCCTGGTGGCTATTCTATGAGTGGGCAGGCAACCTCGAATTTCCTGGGAGGCGATGATTCTTCCATTCGAGCAGGGAGGACTAGGGGTGCCTGACATGGATCTTTACTACTATTGTTCGCAGTTGCTGTTTGTACACCATTGGCTCTTCCCCACACAATTTGTGGTGCACACAGTATTGGAGCAAGATCATGTTGCACCTTATCCTCTTCCGATAACACTCCACTTGGTGCCTAGTCACCCCTTGAGGTCGGATACATACTGTGGCCTCCATAGTATGGGCCTGGATTTACCTGAGGCGGTGAGCTCATCTGGGCGTCCTGTATGTCCCCTTGGTGCCAATTATTGGCCATCCCTCCTTGCCCGTCACACTTGATGCTGGCACCCAATCCAGGTTACGCAATCTGCAGCTGACATCTATAGGGACCGCATATCCGGAGGGTACCATTGCCACTCTGCAACAAGCCCTGATGTGACCTTGCTGAACCCATTTACATAGTATCAACTGTGCACTGTGCTTAGAATGCTGCATGACTCCTTTCCCGTGGCCCCTCCCACATTCCAGGTCCTTGAAATGTTTCTCTTTCAACAGCCTCCTTGAATAGCTTAGTAATGAGGCTATAAGCAGAAATGCAGGCGTCTGCCGTGCACGTTCCCCGTGCTAGCCAAGTATCGGAGTCAGACCTTGCTGTCACTTTTAGCAATGAACAGTGGCAGTACTGCTGCTCCATGTCCAGGGTCTTCTCCCCTAAATATGGATTGCGCCTAGTCCATTTATAGTTTCTGCATCGTCTATATCAACCCCCCGAAAAATTGCACAGAATGGGCCTGTCCGAGGATGAGCGAGGTGTGCCCTTCTTGGTGCCCAATGCAGACTTCCTTCATGTCGCATGGGGCTACCCCGAATACAGCAATACTGGATGGTGGTAATATCCACTGTCGAGATTTTTGCTGGGGGTGTGCTTGAGCGCTTGCCGTGCTTTGAGTTGCTGGGTTATGTCAAGGACGTCCTGCTGAAGGCACGCAGAATGGCAGCGATGCTTCTGCTGTTAGCAAAATGCCAGGTTGCGAAGCACTGGAGTCGGTGACCAACACCAACGTAGGGAGGCAGCTTACTGCCAGAAATAGCTGTCAGCCTATTGTGCATTGATGCCAGACAATTTAGACCCAAAGACATTTGGTTCCCCTTGGAAGTATATTTGAGAGCACACGTTGAGGTGGGAGATGGCATGGCCGCTGCAGCGGAGGCCCCCCCCTTCAGATGACTTGGCCCAGTAAGCCCTAGTAGGTGCTAGGAGACCTCCCAGGTGGGCGCTGCTGATTGCAACCATAGAACCCCTTTTTGCTATCTTTCTCTTAACTGCATTGGCTGAGTGGCTCCCTCCTTCCCCCAGTTCCGATGGGCGAGATACATTTCATTTGAACACCAACACTATGTCAACTGTATGCTTGAATTGCATACTATTCTAGAATGTTCTCTGTTGTGGCCCGCCTATGTATTTCAAAAACTCAAATAACAAATTCAGTAAAAAAAAGAAAAACCTAAGTGCAGTGGAAGTAAGTTGTCATCTCTGAACCAAGAGAGCAGATAGATTTACTAAAAAATATTATTTTCTTCAGTCATTTATGTTTATTGCCTTCTTTTCTCACCAACATACACAACCAACATTAGACATGTCTGAGGTCATCCCTTTTATCAATCCCAAATTCGAAATATAAGGACACAAACTGAGTTGTGATTGGAGCAGAGACCAAAGTTTTGAAATAGTTCTCGATAACTACCTCACCAGCTTTGGCTTGGGAATACCAGAGGACTGAAATTCTAAATTCTAGATGTTGTCATCAATTTCAATTCGCCTTACAACGTTTCTCCCACAAATGGGCAATAACTATATGGACCAGAGATACTAGGTCCTTTTCATGTGTATTTTACCCAACTTCCTGCTCTGAAAGTTCTTGGAAAAGTGCCAGAAGTCAGTGGTGGGGGGAGTATACCTGGCTTCATCCTCTTTGGGTGGGAGTATGTTCTGTTCCCCCTGTGCTGCTCCAGGGTCTGTCAGGACCATGCTATACAGCTGTTCACAGTCCCTGCTGCATCAGAGAATTTCCAGACCTGGGGCCATATGTATCAACATTCCGTTTTGCGATTCCTAAATAGCGATTTTTAAGGAATCGCTATTTAGAAATCGCAAAATGGTATGTATGTAGAAAATCGGTTCTTTTTAGCGATTCCTTAAAATTCCATAATTGCGATTAGCAAATTGCTAATCGCAATTAAGGACTCATTTCCCATTCATGTCTATGGGCCAGGAGGCCCATAGGAATGAAGGGGAAATTGCTAATCGCAAATTGTGAATATTTTCAAGGGTGTAGGGGTGTCTCAAGAACACCCTGCTGCACCCCTGAACATGACATGTATGCGCATATGGCGCTCATACATGCCCTAAGGGCATGTATGAGCGCCACATGGCACCTTTTGATTTTAAAAAAAATGTTTTTTTAAGGGAATTCGCAACTTACCACCAACTAGAAGTTGGTGGTAATTTGCGATTCCTTAATGGCATTTAGTAATGTTTTTTTCCTTGATACATTGCATTTAAGGAATCGCAAAATTTGCAATTCCTTAAATGCAATTGAAAATGAGGAATGGCAAATTTAGCGATTCCTTATTTTGCATCAAAAAATTTTCATACATACCATTTAGCGAAAATGGATTCGCAAACGCAGGAATTCTGCGAATTTCGGCATTTGAGAACCCATTTTGCCTTGATACATATGGCCCCTGGTATCATCAGGTCTGAAGCTTGCAGAACTGTTATTCACAGATCACATACACTTGTATTTGTGGGCAGAATATTTCCACCTGGAGTTATCGCTGTGGATAAAATTGCGCTACTCGCAATAAGTCTGAATATTTTGTTTATTGTTTCAATTAATTAAGATTGTTAACAAAAGAAAAAAGGCTGGTCGGAGAACACTCCGTCCAGACACTTTTATGGACATAAATAAAACATGATCATTTCATTTAACGAAACTGTTAGTAATGTCTATATATATATAAAAACGAACATATGTCTGTCTGTTTGTCCTTTATGCCTTACTACACCATTCATCCGATCGCCATGAAACTTTGGGAAATTGTGGAGTACACTCTCGCAAAGGTTTCTGGCAAAAAAAAATTTTTTAAATAAAAAAATAACATTATTTTTAAAAAGTTGTTGAGTACATTCCCGCAAAGGTTTCTGGCAAAAAAAGAAAAAAAGTGTTAAATATCGGCCCCCCGGCCCCCCAGGGCCCTCATAATCTCGATAACTACCTCACCAGCTTTGGCGTGGGAATACCAGAGGACTGAAATTCTAAATTCTAGATGTTGTCATCAATTTCAATTTGCCTTACAACGTTTCTCCTACAAATGGGCAATAACTATATGGACCAGAGATACTAGGTCCTTTTTATGTGTATTTTACCCAACTTCCTGCTCTGAAAGTTCTTGGAAAAGTGCCAGAAGTCAGTGGTGGGGGCAGTATAGCTGGCTTCATCCTCTTTGGGGGGAGTATGTTCTGTTCCCCCTGTGCTGCTGCAGGGTCTGTCAGGACCTTGCTATACAGCTGTTCACAGTCCCTGCTGCATCAAAGAGCATTTCCAGACCTGGTATCATCAGGTCTGAAGCTTGCAGAACTGTTATTCACAGATCACATACACTTGTATTTGTGGGCAGAATATTTCCACCTTGAGTTATCGCTGTGGATAAAATTGCGCTACTCGCAATAAGTCTGAATATTTTGTTTATTGTTTCAATTAATTAAAATTGTTAACAAAGAGGAGGAGCCAAGCCAGCATCCGAAATGGCCGCATAGCCGCTCGGCTCCGCGAGCCCTCTCATCCTGCACGCCTATCCTGTTGTCCGTTCTGAGTCCAAGAGGTGCACTTGAATAAAAGAAGGAGAGCGTTCACTTACCATCTGCTCCTGAGGCTCCTGCGTGCTGTGTATCCGGAGAATCCTCCACCATTTGCTCTGCGGCCCTTGCGGCGACGGAGCCGGGGTGTCGATTGCGACGGGCAGCCGGCCGCGAGTGCAACAACAACGGCCGCCTGTGGCGGTGAGGAGTCGGTCGGAGGGTGCCATTGACTTGAAGTGCCGCTGACGGCAGCTACGGCCCAGTCCCTTCTCGAGGAGCCTTGAGGGGCTGCATGGCATGCTGGAGTTGAGGGGGGTGTATGGCACCTTGCCCCCCTCTCGGACTCCGCGCCCGGACATAACCACGGATTGCTTCCGAGACAAGCGGGCGACCCCCAGGGAGTGGTAGGTGTAGGAAGGTACCTCCTGACTATGGTTGCCCCCAACTTTTTGCCCTGTGTTTTAGCTGGTTTTGGACATAGTCGACCTGGGACCCTGCCAATCAGGACCCCAGGCCTACTGCTCTCTCTTTAAAATGGATTCCATGTACCCTAGGTACATTTCCAATTGGTACTGGGCCACCTTATCAGACCCTGTAACTCAGGGCATAGGTGTACCCAGGGCTGCCAGGGGCTGCAGCATGTATTATGCCACCCCTGGCTGGCCTCCTAAATTTGACACAACTGGCTGCATGACAGCTGGGGCAAAGTCGTGTAATCACCCTTTGCTGTAGGTGTAGTATACCTATACCTAACCCTAAAATGGACACACAGATTCCTATCAGTCACTCCTATGGCAGGCCTTGACAATCCTGAAGGCAGAGTGCTTGGAATCGTGTGAGATGGTGCTCTGGCATGAGCTGAGCCTGTCTGCAGCTTGCGGAACCAAGTCCTAATAGCTGTTCCATGATATCGCATACCATATACTCTTAAGTGCATTATAATCCTCGCGGTTAAATGCTAACTTTGGTATTGCTTTATCAAAACATGTCGAGTAAGGTGTCATACGAATTGGAATACTAACCCCTCGCCAATTCTGGCGACGGGGTTAGCATTCCACCCTTCTAGAGGGACACGACATGTATGTAACTGTGAACCCCGGTTAAAGTTAACTGAAGCCTCAGCTCCACAAAATGGATGCTGCCACCACAGACACGAGTCTGACCTCCTGCTGCTGGGAGTCCTTCCAGCGAGGGAGGCCTGGACAAAGGGTTTCCTGTCCGGGGCGGTGCTAGCACCGTCCCAGACATGGTTTTGTGTATCCTGGGTAGGCAGGGCTTTTCAGGAAGGTGACTGCTGAGTGGCACCCCGGTGCTCACTACGCATAGGCCAGTCAGAACCAGTTCCAGGGGCACACCAGCCCCTGGCCTGGGGAAGTCCGGCAGGGGAGAGGGGTGTAACCACCCCCCTCCTGGTCCCACCCATAGGCAGGACCTAGTCACCGGGTCAGCCCCTTTTTTAGTATAAAGATAGGAGCGGGCCCCCTGTTCAAATTAGATCATCTTTGGAATCAAGATACCACTTTCTTCGAAAGGACTTCACGATTTCTTCTTCAAGATTCTCCCTTGTGGCCAAGGAGTAGTCACCCTGCATCCGCAGGCACCATCCTAAAGAACACTGCGGTCTGCTGCAAGTCCTTCATCACGAATCCGACGACCCAGCTCGACGAGACCCGGCTTCCCTGGCACCTCTGACCTCTACTCACCTCTACAGCCCAGCTGAGAACCGTGAGTGCGACGAGACCTCAAGGGACCGACGATCGCCAAGACTGCACGACATCTTTACTGCAAGCCCACCGTGTCCTCCACTGGTGAGTGCTTTGGGGTCCGAGAAGCCCCGACCCTGCGCAGCTCCAGCACCCAAGATCAGCCCCCCTGCATCTCCACGATCTGCGTGGGGCCCTTCTGCTGTTTGCTGTGCACCGCGTTGTTTGGCTACTAGCCGGCTGGCTTGTGGCCCTCTGAACGACGCCCAACGACTTCACGACTGCTGGTCTGGTTGCTCCAGGCTGGCCTTTGCTTCCTTCTTCAAGAGAGGCACCCCGGACCCTCCTGGTCCACTCCAGACGCCATTTTTAGGTCCACCGCGTGGGCTTGAATTTGCCAAGGCTTTGTTGCCCAATCCTGGGTCCAGCGACGCCGACAGCTTCTATCTTCGTGGGACAGCTCGATCCTCCATCCTGGTCGCCGACAACGCCTCCTGGTCCGTGAGATCTTCGAGTCAAGCGTCACCCACTCACCTAGTCGAGGTGGCTACCATCCGGTGCCCTCCTGGTGCCCACTGACTACTGGCTAGTAGTCTCGAACTTGGTCCCCTCTGCTTTCAGGTGTCATCTATCTTCAAGATCCAGGCTTGGATCCGACTGAACTTTCTTCACTGGTCACCGGCCAGCATCTTTTCTTCCGGCTCCTGGTCCGTCTACGAGGATTCCCGACGTCTTTTCAGACCTATGCAGCTGCAGCCCCTGGGCTAGGTAACTTCGGCATTTCGGTGCCCCAGCATAGCCTCACTATCCAAGGGTCAGAATCTACTTTCGTTTTCTCCCTACCAGGTCGGGTTCGCCCGAGAACACTAACTTTCTAATTCCTAGCTACCATAGACTCTTGTCCCGCATCTCGCGTGAGAGTGCACACACTGCACCCGAGTCCCCTAGGCCTCCTAGACATAATCTAACGATTCCCTAGTCAAGTCCTAGCGATTCCAAAAGCTATTAGTACTGTACTTACCTGCTAGGAATTTCGCATTCCACTTTCAGAGTATATGGTTTTCCGTGCCCCTCGGGCATTTGTATATACTGTGCTAACTTAAGTATTTTTGTAAGAGTTTTGGTTTGTGCTTAGTACCCTGTCCTCATAAAGAGTACAGGGCTGTTGTGATCTTTAAATAAATAACTGTTTATTTTCATAACACTTGTGTGGTGTCCTTTCACTTGGTATTCAAGGGGTATATGTGTGGTAAACAGCTGGCTTAACGCGCCCTCTCGAGTCTTTAGCCTTAGACTGCTCGTATCCACGCTACTAGGATAGCTGGTCTATAAGGTTGACTTACAACCAATCATCAATAAGGGTTGCTGGACTGATACATAGTGTTCACTAGAATAGTGAGCACTGCATATCAGGCCACCTTCTCACATTGGTGGCAGCGGTGGGATTTGAGCTTGCTGTTGTTTTACCACACGTATCCTAAGAATATCTTGTTGAAAGATCACATAAAGGACTGTTAGGTACATATAACTAAAGCTTAGAATACTCTGAGTTCTACTGAACCAGCTGTTGTAGCTCCTCAAGGCTTAGCACACCTTGGCTGCAACTCTTAGCAAGGGATCAGTAGGTAAACACATAGTTTAGGTAGGTGCATCACTTACACCACACTAGAATCAGCATGTCAGACAAAGGAGGAAACTCTGAGTATCCCCTTGTGTCAGTGGACCTTCCACAGGTCACTTCTAAATATGCTGCTCTTAGCTTCCATGAGATGAGACAAGTGTGTACTCTCAGGAAACTAAAACAGGGGTCTAACCCCACCACTTCCTTTCTGATTGGTCTCTTAGAGGCTTATGATGCCAGTAGGGCTGGTAACCCAGACCCTTCTAATCCAGAAGGAAGTTTGCCCTCCTTACAGGGTCCCTTTGATATCCATCCCCTCCATGAGGCAGATGATGCTGAGGAGGAGGATGAGTTGTCTGGGGATGAGGCAGATAAGGGACAGGTAGAGGTCAGTAGACTAACCCGGACCAACTTAAGCAGACATGAGAGGGACTCTAGGGGAGCCCTGGGGCCACTCTCAGGTCAGCTTAACATTGGGAATGGACGAGTTAGGTCTCTATCTAGAGGCTCTAACAGATCCCTTCATACCAATGGCTCTCAACGTTCCTCTCAAAGGGGAATGACATCTCCCCAGAGGAGAGTGTATGAGGCAAAGGAAAAGGCAGCCAATCTGAGGATTGAAAGGGAAGAACTTGCCCTGGCCAAAGAAAGGCTTGCCTTTGCTAGAGAGCAACAATTGAGTGGGGCAGTCCCCACTGGTGGCAGCAATAATCCTAGCAATAGGGAAAGGAGTTTTGATAAAAAGCACCTGAATAAGATAGTGCCCCCCTTTAAAGAAGGGGATGACATCCACAAATGGATTACTGCTTTGGAGAGAGCCTGCACTGTGCAGGGTGTTCCCCAAAGTCAGTGGGCAGCTATCTTGTGGCTCTCCTTTGATGGTAAAGGTAGAGATAAGCTCCTCACCACAAGGGTGGAGGATGCTAACAATTACCAAATCTTGAAGAATACACTGGTTGATGGGTTTGGTTTAACCACTGAACAATACAGGATGCTGTTCAGAGACACCCAGAAAACTCAGTCTCAAGATTGGACTGACTTTGTTGATTGTGCCACTAAGGCTTTTGAAGGCTGGCTACTGGGTAGTAAGGTTACTGATTTTAAAGGATTGTATAATCTAATTATGAGGGAGCAAATCTTAAATAATTGTCAGAACCAGTTATTACATCAGCACCTGGTAGACTCTGATCTGACCTCTCCACAGGAATTGGGTAAGAGGGCAGACAAATGGGTCAGAACCAGGGTTAGGCCTAAAAACCAGGGTGGTGACCAGAAAAAGGAATCAACCAAGCCTCAAGAGAAGGGTGGGGATAAATCCTCAGAGAAGACTTCCCAAGGGCCCCAAAACTCCAACAAGGGTGGTGGGTCCCAGAACACTCCTTCAGAACAAAAGAAACCTTATTGCCATACCTGTAAACAGGTGGGTCATTACAAAAGTGATGTCAGTTGCCCTAAAAATGGTAATAAGGGAAACATACCCCCAGGTAATACTCCTAAACCTCCTGTTACCACTAGTGGTAATCCCCCAGGTGGTGGGAGTGCCCCCAAGAATGTGGTGGGCATTACTTTGGGCAATCAGGAGGACTATGGCCTAGCCAGGTTCCCTGACCACACTCTTGTCTGTGAGACTGGCATGGGGTTTGCCAACTTCACTACTGGACCCCACATTTTGGGAAAGTATAGACAAGAAGTTTTAGTGAATGGTCGGAAAGTTGAGGCATTCAGAGACACAGGGGCCAGCCTCACCATGGTGAGTGACCATCTGGTCCCCTCTGCTCAACTGACCCCTGGTTTTACTTATCAGGTGACAGACATTCATGGAGTGAAGAGAAGGCATCCCATGGCAGTAGTCAAGCTCAGTTGGGGTAATGTCACAGGGCCCATGAGAGTGGCAGTGACAGATAACCTACCTGTAGATTGCTTACTGGGGAATGACCTGGAACTCTCAGCATGGGCTGAGGTGGAGCAAGAAACTCACTCCAGAATGATAGGCCTATCCAGACAGGTTAGTGGGGCAGTAATAGATACAGCCCCAGTCCAAGCACCATTCCTCCCTGAAAAGGTTGGAAGGGCAGTGGTAGCCACTGCCCAGGCTCAGACAGACTTTCCAGAACAGGATAGGAGGGCTGTGACAGTCACAGCCCAAACACAGACTGAGTGCCCTCCTGAAAAGGTTGAAATGGTCTCAGCCTCTACTCAAACAGATAGTGAGGTTGTGAAGCCTGAAACAATGGATCACTCCACTCAAACAGAGAGCATTGAGGAGGAAGAAGAGTCTTCCCCCTCCCAGACACTAGGTGAGAGCCAGCCTCCTCAGGGAACTGACTCTACCCCTGTTGAAGGAACTGCCCCAGAGGTAGTCAGGCCTAGCCTGGCAGAGCCCCTGATGGCAGTGGACCCTTCCCAGGTGGGACCCAGTCTGGAGCAGGTAACCTGCACCTCTCTACCCTGCCTCAGTCAGCCCAGGGCTGTGGAGGTCAGGGAGGCCAGTGGTGGACCCAAAAGGGCCCCCTGTCCAAAAGAACCCCTTAATCAACAGATTAGGATCACTGAAGCTGGTAAACCTAGCCAAGTGAAAATAGAACAGACTCCTGAGGGATCCCCCTTAAAAGTAGTTAGGGAACTCCCACAGCTGGACACTGGTGGGCACAGCCAAACATGGGGCCTAAAAACCCCAGACCTGACCTGTACCTCCAGTAAGCCAAACAGAGGGACTCAGCCTCCAGCTTTAGGTAGCCAGAGGCTGACCCTGAGAGCTCAGTGCATCTCAGCTAAAGAAAGAAAGGCACACATGATGGATGGTGATTGGAGGAAGTTGAGCCCAAAGGTAGAGGAGCCTCACTTCAGTACTCCAACCCAGCATCAGCCTTCTTCTTTCCCAAGACACACCAGAAACAGAGATTCCCTATGGTGGAGACCCTCAGATACCCTTAGGGTGAGGGGTTGCCTAGTGGACCATGACACAGGGGGAAACCAAGCCAGAGCTGGTCCTTCCTTATATGGCCACTTAGGTAATAGAGGCTTACCTGGGCAAGGATAGCCTTATCTCCTTTCGTTTGGGGGGGGGTTGTGTAGGAAGGTACCTCCTGACTATGGTTGCCCCCAACTTTTTGCCCTGTGTTTTAGCTGGTTTTGGACATAGTCGACCTGGGACCCTGCCAATCAGGACCCCAGGCCTACTGCTCTCTCTTTAAAATGGATTCCATGTACCCTAGGTACATTTCCAATTGGTACTGGGCCACCTTATCAGACCCTGTAACTCAGGGCATAGGTGTACCCAGGGCTGCCAGGGGCTGCAGCATGTATTATGCCACCCCTGGCTGGCCTCCTAAATTTGACACAACTGGCTGCATGACAGCTGGGGCAAAGTCGTGTAATCACCCTTTGCTGTAGGTGTAGTATACCTATACCTAACCCTAAAATGGACACACAGATTCCTATCAGTCACTCCTATGGCAGGCCTTGACAATCCTGAAGGCAGAGTGCTTGGAATCGTGTGAGATGGTGCTCTGGCATGAGCTGAGCCTGTCTGCAGCTTGCGGAACCAAGTCCTAATAGCTGTTCCATGATATCGCATACCATATACTCTTAAGTGCATTATAATCCTCGCGGTTAAATGCTAACTTTGGTATTGCTTTATCAAAACATGTCGAGTAAGGTGTCATACGAATTGGAATACTAACCCCTCGCCAATTCTGGCGACGGGGTTAGCATTCCACCCTTCTAGAGGGACACGACATGTATGTAACTGTGAACCCCGGTTAAAGTTAACTGAAGCCTCAGCTCCACAAAATGGATGCTGCCACCACAGACACGAGTCTGACCTCCTGCTGCTGGGAGTCCTTCCAGCGAGGGAGGCCTGGACAAAGGGTTTCCTGTCCGGGGCGGTGCTAGCACCGTCCCAGACATGGTTTTGTGTATCCTGGGTAGGCAGGGCTTTTCAGGAAGGTGACTGCTGAGTGGCACCCCGGTGCTCACTACGCATAGGCCAGTCAGAACCAGTTCCAGGGGCACACCAGCCCCTGGCCTGGGGAAGTCCGGCAGGGGAGAGGGGTGTAACCACCCCCCTCCTGGTCCCACCCATAGGCAGGACCTAGTCACCGGGTCAGCCCCTTTTTTAGTATAAAGATAGGAGCGGGCCCCCTGTTCAAATTAGATCATCTTTGGAATCAAGATACCACTTTCTTCGAAAGGACTTCACGATTTCTTCTTCAAGATTCTCCCTTGTGGCTAAGGAGTAGTCACCCTGCATCCGCAGGCACCATCCTAAAGAACACTGCGGTCTGCTGCAAGTCCTTCATCACGAATCCGACGACCCAGCTCGACGAGACCCGGCTTCCCTGGCACCTCTGACCTCTACTCACCTCTACAGCCCAGCTGAGAACCGTGAGTGCGACGAGACCTCAAGGGACCGACGATCGCCAAGACTGCACGACATCTTTACTGCAAGCCCACCGTGTCCTCCACTGGTGAGTGCTTTGGGGTCCGAGAAGCCCCGACCCTGCGCAGCTCCAGCACCCAAGATCAGCCCCCCTGCATCTCCACGATCTGCGTGGGGCCCTTCTGCTGTTTGCTGTGCACCGCGTTGTTTGGCTACTAGCCGGCTGGCTTGTGGCCCTCTGAACGACGCCCAACGACTTCACGACTGCTGGTCTGGTTGCTCCAGGCTGGCCTTTGCTTCCTTCTTCAAGAGAGGCACCCCGGACCCTCCTGGTCCACTCCAGACGCCATTTTTAGGTCCACCGCGTGGGCTTGAATTTGCCAAGGCTTTGTTGCCCAATCCTGGGTCCAGCGACGCCGACAGCTTCTATCTTCGTGGGACAGCTCGATCCTCCATCCTGGTCGCCGACAACGCCTCCTGGTCCGTGAGATCTTCGAGTCAAGCGTCACCCACTCACCTAGTCGAGGTGGCTACCATCCGGTGCCCTCCTGGTGCCCACTGACTACTGGCTAGTAGTCTCGAACTTGGTCCCCTCTGCTTTCAGGTGTCATCTATCTTCAAGATCCAGGCTTGGATCCGACTGAACTTTCTTCACTGGTCACCGGCCAGCATCTTTTCTTCCGGCTCCTGGTCCGTCTACGAGGATTCCCGACGTCTTTTCAGACCTATGCAGCTGCAGCCCCTGGGCTAGGTAACTTCGGCATTTCGGTGCCCCAGCATAGCCTCACTATCCAAGGGTCAGAATCTACTTTCGTTTTCTCCCTACCAGGTCGGGTTCGCCCGAGAACACTAACTTTCTAATTCCTAGCTACCATAGACTCTTGTCCCGCATCTCGCGTGAGAGTGCACACACTGCACCCGAGTCCCCTAGGCCTCCTAGACATAATCTAACGATTCCCTAGTCAAGTCCTAGCGATTCCAAAAGCTATTAGTACTGTACTTACCTGCTAGGAATTTCGCATTCCACTTTCAGAGTATATGGTTTTCCGTGCCCCTCGGGCATTTGTATATACTGTGCTAACTTAAGTATTTTTGTAAGAGTTTTGGTTTGTGCTTAGTACCCTGTCCTCATAAAGAGTACAGGGCTGTTGTGATCTTTAAATAAATAACTGTTTATTTTCATAACACTTGTGTGGTGTCCTTTCACTTGGTATTCAAGGGGTATATGTGTGGTAAACAGCTGGCTTAACGCGCCCTCTCGAGTCTTTAGCCTTAGACTGCTCGTATCCACGCTACTAGGATAGCTGGTCTATAAGGTTGACTTACAACCAATCATCAATAAGGGTTGCTGGACTGATACATAGTGTTCACTAGAATAGTGAGCACTGCATATCAGGCCACCTTCTCACAGTAGGGTCTTTTGTTTAGCCTTCTGGTGACTCTCCCTGGGGACCCACCTCATAATTTTGGGTCCCGGGCGCGTATTTAGTGGCGCCTTGTGCCGGGGCCGGTCCCTGGAGCGTGATGTGGAGGGACGGGGCCGAACTGACAAAGATGGCGGCTGGCGCCCTCCTTCGCAGACCGTGTCCCGGTCGGACGGCTCCTGTGCGCGCAAGGCCGGGATGCGGGCAGCACACACTGGAGCCCACACCCAAAGATGTCTTGACTGCCCTAACGGTTTTGCGTGAGACCCTGCTTTGTACGACTTGTGATCTGGATCGAAGATTGGCCGCCATTGCTGTTTCATCGCCCTGCAGGGACGTAGTCCGATCCCAATGGAGTGCCGATGTGCCCTTCTCTACTTCCTTGGGGAGAACTCCGGCCCTGCCTGGGTTTCGGGAGTTGCCGAGAGACCTGATTGTTGCATCCTCCCTGGCCAGTGTGATTGTGCCCGTGAGTGTCTCCTTGGGACACATGAGTTGCTGGCCATCGGGGACGCGACGCCGTTCTTCTTCTCGGGCTGTCCCGGCGACATTGTGGCACCTGCAGGACTGTGGGACTTTTTTCTCATGGATGTTGTTGATGTGCATGGACTTTGTGACACCCGCGGGCTCGGTGCCGACGCCCTTGAATTTCAGCTGCGCACGTTCTGATGGACTCGAGCTGCTGTACTCTTTCATGGTGATGCTTGGGCCTGCTCAGCTCGGATCCCTCAGATCCTCCAAGCCGTACTGTATATCGATTGTCAAGGGGTCATTTGGTGATTCCATTGCCAGAAGGGGCCAGGGATGATGCATTTCGGGTTTTAGTGGCCCTCATGTTCACCAACGGTGTTATGGGTGTGTGGATCGGGATTGTATTACTTTTAGTGACTGGTACTTGATGTGCTCCACGCTATGCTGTTTTGCTTCTGGATTTTTCCCCTCGTGCAGGGGTGATGGGCGGGGCCGGGCGGCGACTTTGAGGGCCCTCCTCCACTTATACTTCCTTCTTTTTCTCTTTTTCTTTTCTATATTTCGGGTCTCCAATAGGGCGTCAGGCACGCGGCTGGGGGTGTATGCCATGGCCTTCTGCGGGTGTGCAGGGTGGGGGTAGGGGGACTGGGATCGTTCGTTATTAGTTTCCATGGCCCTTTAGTCTTTTCTCCCTTTTTATAGTGTCGTCTTCATTCACTGTTCCTGTAATGTGTTTTGTTTTGCGGGATGGGGTTTGGGCTAGGTACTCACCGGATTTGTGCCTACGTTTCTCCTGATTTGTGCACCTTCCCCCACTACTTCATTTGTATTTATATTAATTGTGGATATCCTGAATTGCGCGCTGTGTTGCAGGACCATGTGTGATCGTATGGCACTTTTTTCAGTTTCATATATTTAAAAATGAACCTCTGTAATCCTGACTTCGGGCCTGATCTTCTGCCCACACTTTGTCTCCTGTATCTGTATTGCCCCGGCTTTCGCACTGCTTCGACTCTCCGTATTGACCGCTGTGTTTTTCCTCTGTTTAGTGGCCGGCCGGGGAGGTTGTAGGCCCGTAACTGCGATTGACTGCAAGACTAAATAAAGGTTTTCAAAAAATAAATAAAAATAAAAATAAAAAAAATTGTTAACAAAAGAAAAAAGGCTGGTTGGAGAACACTCTGTCCAGACACTTTTTTGAACATAAATAAAACATGATCATTTCATTTAACGAAACTGTTAGTAATATCTATATATATATATATAAAAACAAACATATGTCTGTCTGTTTGTCCTTTATGCCTTACTACACCATTCATCCGATCGCCATGAAACTTTGGGAAGTTGTGAAGTACACTCCCGCAAAGGTTTCTGACAAAAAAAAAAAAATTAAAATAAAAAAATTACATTTTTTTTAAAAGTTGTTGAGTACATTCCCGCGAAGGTTTCTGGCAAAAAAAGAAAAAAGTGTTAAATATCGGCCCCCCGGCCCCCCAGGGCCCTCATAATCTTTCCAATACTGAACGTTTACAGTTTACGGCGCAACTCGCTTTTGCAATGACCAGCAACAAAGCACAAGGACAATCGCTGCAAGTGTGTGGACTAGATTTGGAGAATAGCTGCTTCTCACATGGCCAACTGTATGTGGCCAGCTCATGCGTCGGAAAACCTTTTGATTTATTCGTGTACGCACCAGACGGAAAAACAAAAAAAACGTGTATCCACAAGCACTCGAATAAATAAACAGAATTAAAACAACATTTTAAAATGTTTTCCAAATTAAAATGAATAAGTTTCAATAAAAATGACACAATGTAAATTGAATGTTATCATAACAAGTTTCCATAAATTTCCTTTCTTCTGAGATCGCAGCAACGCGCGATAAGCTAGTAAGACATAATAATTTCTGTAAAACATTCTGGTGATTACTAATTTAAGAAAAAAGGGGGACCGCAAATTTAAAACTACAGTTAGTCTCTAGTCTTTGACTGAGTCATTATGTAATAGTTCTTTTAACTTGTTGGCAAATTTCGCTAATCTTGCTAGTTCACTTGGGATCTCCAGCCTAAAGAGAAGTTTCATGGCATCTTAGCATGTGCGTATCCCATATTTTAAAAACAAGGGTTTCAGTAAAGTGCATAATTCAAGTGGTGACATATACAGACCATGTGGGCCATGGATTCCTCATACTGGTTACACAATCTGCAAGTAGTAACAACCTCTATTGTTTTCCAACGGCTGTTGATGTCTTTTATTGGTAGTACCATCAATCTCACTGACAGAATTTGCTTTAAAATTGACTTATTCAGGGCAGAGTCAAGGTATGGCTGGCTCAGTTTATCCTGGAAGAAATTGGCTAATAGCCTGATGTTGCAGCTGGAGGACTCCAGTTCCTTCAAGTCCTCTTCCTTGGATAGCAATCTAACTTGTTTCTTTAGGACGTTTTTATAAGGTTTCAGGTTGATAAATAAAATCCTGCGAGTTGGACAAGTCAAGGTGCAATTCAGTGCAAGCAGTTAGAAGGCCGTTGGTCCACGAGTTGTTACTTTTCACAAAGATTTCCTTCAAGATTGTCTTCATTGTGTTTGGGGGGCAGCACAAACCCCTCCGTAGTACCAATCAAACGATGCCCAATTTGCAGAGCGCTGTGTATTTAGCCCAAATTCAAGGTGTTCCGAGCATGGGCAGGTATATGAAAGATCTTTTTAAATGCCGGGCAATTGGAGCGTTCCATTATGTTGATTGATGCCGCGGCAAATTCTAGTTGGCCGTATGTAATCGATGGGAGTAACTTGGTTCTTATACCCTTTCTAATGGGTCCAGTTGTCGGACTGCTTAGTTTGGAATTCAGTTTGCAGAGGGCATACGTCACTGCCTTGGCTTTTGCTTCAATGAATGCAGTGTGTGCTGCAGACTTCCCACTGCTCATGATCCAAACCCCTAAGTAATTGTATTTAGTTGTTGTTTCTATTTTCAGTTTACCCATTCTCCACTGTGTTTTTAGTTTATTCGTATACTTCCCAAAGATTACAACCTTTGTTTTCCCTACATTTGCTCTTAGGTCATTTTCATTGTTATAGATGTTTAATGCATCCAGTATTCGTTGCATACCTGTTTTGGTATGATCCATAAGCACCATGACGTCTGCATACTGCAGTAAAAACCAGACCCAATTTTTGGAGATAACAAATTGGCTTTGGAGGAGGAGCTTAGCGCGCATCCAAGATGGTCGTGTGAGCGAAGGGCTCCCGAGACCCTCGCCGCCTTCTACATATATCCTGTCACGGATCCTGATATGAATGACGGGTTATTGCGGACATAACCCTGCTGATCTAACTGCTTTTTCCAAAACTGGAATTGGATGCCGAGAACCAGAGTTACTCCGCTCTCAAGCCTGAAGGCCTACATCGAGAGACAGCCCGGGACTCGAGCCTCCGAAACATCCAGGGGGCAGTTGAACAAAATCGGCTATTGGAAGGCAATTGGTACCCCTGGTGTACTTTCGGTTTCGCTTTCGCTGCTCTTGTCTACCGAAAGACGGCTGCCCTTTGTTCTTGTCGGCCCACGGTCCAAATTGATCGACCGCTCCTACAGGGCGCCCTGTCTTTTGATTTTTCACAGCTTTGTCCGTGGGGAGCCATTCACACCAGGTCCCAAAAGCCCCTTTGGGGCGCACAGCTCAACATGGCGAGCAAGCCTGAAAGCGAGAGACGGACGGTCAAGATCACAGTCCCGAGGAGGCGCCACCCAATCCAACAATATGGATCGATACACTCGCCCTAAAGGTTCCCCCAGCGGTACTGGTAAAACACCGGAGGACCTTGGAGGTGGCCCCCAGACACGGAAGAGTTGACACTGCGGGACATCATGGGCGCCATTGCGAGCATGAAAACTTCCATGGGCCAGCAATATGAGACACTGGCCTCCAAAATCGACACAGTGGCTATTGATGTCAATTTGATTAGGATGGACCTGGCTAAAACTAATGAACGGGTTAAGTCGTTGGACATCAAGACTGCCAGTATTAAAACCGACGTGTCTGATCTCCAGACTGAGGTCCGGAATTTGAGAACTTCGAACGATCAGTCCGCCCGCCGACTTGATGACTTCGAAAGTCGTGCGAGGCACAATAACGTAAGCATTATCGGAGTCCCGGAGGAGTGTGCTGAACAAACCACGGATCTCCTTTTGGAAGATCTGATACTAAATCATCTCGCCCCCAAGGGCCTCAGCAACTTCTTTGCAGTGGAGTGTGCCCACAGAGTTCCGGGCGGAAGACACAAACCAGGCGCCCCACCACGGCCCATAATTGCCAGGATCTTTAATTTCAGGGACAGAGATGCCATCCTGCAGGCGTCGAGGACTAACGGCACCACGAAATTCGAGAACGCGTCCATCAGTTTCTACCCGGACTTCACCCAATTGGTACAGAAGCAGAGAATGGGATTTACCGGGGTGAAACGGAGACAATGAGACTTCGGCTTTGAAGTACGCCATGCTCTTCCCTGCCCGGCTACGGGTTGAGCATAACAAACGTGTGCTCTTTTTTGATCGGCCTGAGGTAGTTAGTGACTGGCTAGACACTTTATCTACTCATCGAGACCGCACGGAACGACCGGGAAGTGCAGAAGGTGGCCCGATGGAACAGCAGGAGTGAGCGGAATCGGCGTGTGTGGTTCATGGACTTTGCAGCAGTGGTTCGTTGAAATTTTGGTTTAACGTAAATACAATGATTATACACCCAGAGGCGGCGGGGTGATTGGGACTCTTCCTCCTCCCGGGGTGTTCCTCTTTCTTCTTGTAGATTAGTTTTGGGGTAGGGCGACAGGCACACTGCAGTTGGGGTGGTTTTTTGGATTAACGCAAGGGTGCAGGGAGGAGAGATGTGGGTTCTGGGTTTCTGGGGGTGGGGGGGTTCTTCTTTTTTCATTTTGTTTTGCTACAGAGGCTACATATCGTTGTACAATTTGACTTTTGTGTCCTTCTCACTGTTTGGGAGATTCCGCCAGCGTTCCGGGGATGGGGGGTAGGGGGCTGAGAGTTTTAGGTTGGAATGTCAATGGCTTGGGTGACAGGATAAAGTGGGGGATAGTACTGCAGTACTTGAAACGCCTTTCCCCCGATGTTCTGCTATTACAGGAAACGCACCTAGTGGGGAACACATGTCACGCAATGAATAGGCGAGTTTATCGGCTGATCGCACACTCGGGGTTTACCTCCGGATCGAGAAGGACTGGTGTCCTTGTTAGGAACTCCCTCCCCTTGGAAGTTGACGATACCATTCTGGATGATAGGGGGCGGTATGCCGCATTACTGGTAGATGGGAGGGGAAAACGATTTCTATGCTCTCTGTGTATGTTCCACCTGGTCTACAAACCACGACATTCGCTGACTTGGGAAAGAGGGTGTTGGAGCTCCCCGAAGGGATCTTAGTGGTGGGTGGAGACTTCAACTCTGTTGTATGTGGTAGAGAGGATCGTTGCCCCCCCCAGGGACCTCACAAGAGTGCAATCCTGGCTTGGCAGCTTCCTGGAGATGTTGGGTCTTGTTGACTGTTGGAGAATGATGCATCCCGGGCAGGCCCAATATACCTTCCACTCAGGTGCACATGGAAGCCTCGCGAGACTTGATTACGTCCTCATGCCAGCAGCACAGGCCATATCAGTGAGAGAAGTTAGACACTTGGCCAGAGGCATTTCGGACCACTCCCCACTATAGCTTCTCATTGATATCCAGCTGGGAGCCGGGGGTCGGGTCGCCCCGATCAATCCCTGGCATCTCCGAAACCCTGAGACCCGGGCGGGTGTTGTCAAGGCTATAGATCACTACTTTGTTGAAAATGTGGGGTCAGTGTCCTCATCTATATCGTTGTGGGAGGCTTTTAAAACTGTGATTCGAGGCCAGACACTGTCGTTGATTGCCTGTGCTAAGAGACGTAAGAATGAGGAGGTTGTGCGACTGGAGTCTGAAATCACTACCCTGGAGGCAGAGCTGGAGTCTGGGGTCACACAGGATAAGCTACATGTCCTGCAACTCAAACAGTTCGAATACAGAGCCTTAGTGACAGACGTGGCTAAAGCCATGAGTCGCAAGCAACAGGGACGACTGTACGATGTGGGTGATAAAGCGGGGAAGTTGATCGCATGGCTGGACAAAAAGGAAAGATTGAGTCGAGTTGTGCCAGTTGTCGAAAGTGAGGATGGTGTGCGAGTGGTAGATCCGCTTGAGATAGTGGAGGGCTTTGCATGTCACTTTCAAACGGTGTATGCGCCAGTCTCAGACAGGCCTGAGGAGGACTCGTATTTATTGCTCAGAGATATCGCATTGCCTAGCTTGTCTTATTCTGATAGAGAGCTTATGGAGGCGTAATTTTCCAACGATGAAATAGCGCTCGCTGTTCGCTCCATTCGCTCGGAAAAAGCCACAGGCCCTAATGGCATTTCCATTGAACTATACAAGCTGTGCCCCGACAAAATGGTGCCATATCTCTGCGCAATGTTTCTGGAATCGCGCAAGGTTGGGTCACTTCCCCGGGACCAGAGGCTGGCCTCCATTGTTGTGATCCATAAAGATGGGAAACCCCGAGATTTGTGGGCGTCTTACAGACCTATATCACTCTTGAATGCCGAACCTAAGATCCTGGCCAAACTCTTAGCAAATCGATTAATTAAAGTAATTGGGGACCTGATCCACCCGGATCAGTCCGGATTCATCCCTACTCGTAACACTGCGTTGAATTTACGTCGTCTTCATGGCGTTCTCGCGAGGGTGGGAACATTGCGTGAATTGGCCATTTTGGTATCCTTGGATGCCACTATGGCCTTCGACACTGTGGAATGGCCGTACTTATGGGCAGCCCTTGCGAAGTTCGGTTTTGGCCCGGGATTCATCGGTTGGGTCAAACTCCTCTATGAGAATCCTCTGGCCCAGGTGGTGGTCAATGGTAGGGTATCTGAGTCCTTTACCCTTGGAAGAGGCACGCGACAGGGATGCCCCCTGTCTCCGCTACTGTTTGCGCTCGCCTTGGAACCCCTAGCGGCATGGCTGCGGTGAGAACCATCGCTTAAAGGCATTAGATGGACCCCCGACTTCAAGGAGCGCATATCTCTATATGCGGACGATATCCTCCTGTATCTCACTTCCCCTCGGAAGTCATTGGGAGTGCTGTTCGATATCCTTAGCTCCTTTGGGAAGAATTCCGGCCTGGTGTTAATTGGGTCAAATCTTGTGTCTACTCACTTACGGGCGAGGTACCTTCCGTGCCGCGTAACTGCCCGATACAAATATCGCAAACCGGCTTTACATACTTGGGCATATATGTCTCGCTTGACCCAGCGGTTCGGTACCAGAATAATTTGCTCCCTCCGCTTCTTCGGCTAAAATCCGACGTGGCGGCCTGGTGTGGGCTAACGTTGTCTCTGGTAGGAAGGGCTGCCCTATTCAAGATGATGTCCTTACCCAGATTTCTATACGCCCTTCAAAACACACTCGACCTCGTGCCCGCCAGTTATTTCTGCGAGATAAAATGCCTTCAGAGGCCGCTACTATGGGGCGGGCGCCCCCCCATTGCTTTAGCAAAGTTAACACTGCCCTGGTATGATGGGGGCATTGCGTTGCCGGACATCAAACGCTATTACTGGGCTTCCCAACTGAGTGCAATAAATCACGCCATGTACGGCCCTGCGTCCAACCCTGCATTCGAGATGGATAAATGGCAACTTCCGGGAGGGAATTACAACATGGCACTATACTCCAAATTGACTGGTAGGACATTAACGGGGCCCACCGGAGTTGCGGTGCGGATTTGGCATAGTGCAAATGTAGCTATGGGTTGGTCGGACATATGACCCGAGCGACCCCGCTTTATGTCACCGAGAAATTAGGAAGTCTATGGACTACCAAGGGCTTCGAGAAGTAAGACCTCATTGGTATCGATGAACTGAAAATTGAATACGCGCTAAACGATAGGGAGTATTTCCGATACATGCAGATCCGACACACGATTGGTGCGGTCTTTCTGACCGGAACCTTAATCCCGGAATCTTCCCCTCTTGAAGATAGAGTGTTTGATAGGCACAACCCGGATAGCACCATTTCCCTGATCTATAAAAAACTCATTAATGATCGATCGGATCTCCTTTTGCAACTGCGGGAGGCTTGGACCGGCGATGATTTGGAGCTGGATGATGAGGATTGGCAGGCTGCGATATCCTCTCCCAAGGAGGTTGCGATTCCGGCCCGTCTTCGACTGGTGCAATTAAAGATCTTACACCGTATCTACATGACAGGCCCCCGACTGTTGCGAATGGGGTTTTCGGTAGATGGGACCATGTGCATGCGCTCATGAATGAAGTTACGGGAGTTGCAATGTTGCCTGAGGCCCAACGGTGTTTGTTGAATGTGTGGGAGCCGAATGATTACAACATGGCGCAGACAGAATGGGTCACTCTGGGGAATATGGTGGCCAAGAGGGACATTGCGCAGCTATGGGGGTCCCAGAGGGCGCCTAGGGTCTCCACCTGGACAGAGAACATGGACTGGTGCATGTTTCGGGAAAAAACTGTGTATGTTGCACGTGGAAGGCCCAAGAAGTGGGGTAGAATATGGAACCAGTGGAACCTCTATCGCGGAGAGATCTGTACTCCTCCTTTTGTAGATACCCCGGAGATGCCACAATCCCCATAGCCTTACATTCCGTCTACCGTGTTGAGTTTTGTTGCTAGCATGATTGATTGCTCTCTCTCCCCCTTCCCCCCCTCCTTTTCATTCCTTCATTCACTGATTTGCATACATCTCTCCAGATGCGGCTCTCCCCCTCCTGGGAGGGACACCTCACGTAAATTTCCTATTTTGCCTCTCTTTTATGGTTTTTAGTTTCTTTTTCATGTTTGTTTATATATTAAAAAAAGTAAAACCTTAATTTATCCTGTGTTTTAACGTATATTTTCATGATATGTGCGAATATCTGCCGCCAGACCCCCGGGTTGCCGGCTGAAGTGCTGTGTAACTGTACAAATACCATGATACTGTCTGCCTTGGCGACGGCCGGCCTGTGTGGTTGTAGGCTCGCATATGTAACTGAATGATTTTCAATAAAAGTTTAAAAAAAAAAAAAGAAACAAATTGGCTTTGGAAATTGTTTTGCAGAGGTCTGCAGTGTAGAGGTTAAAAAGCAAGGGTGCGAGTACGCACCCTTGTTTTAGACCACGGTCTGTGTAGATTTTTTTTGGTCACCGAGCTTGTCGTTACTTTCGCTCGCACCCAAGTTCCGGTGTAGAGAGCGGTGACTGCTTTCACCAGGGTCATCGGAATCCCCCAATCTTGTAATTTCCTCCACAGCAAATTACTGTTGACGCCATTGAATGCTGCAGAATAATCCACAAAGCATGCGAAGAGTGGGGGCTGTTTTTCCTTAGTTGACTGTTCTACCAGGTAGGCAAGGGCGAGGATGTTGTCTAATGTCGAAACTCCTGGCCTAAATCCGGACTGATATGCTGGAAGAATATAATTATCATTAGCCCAGTTTTGCAGGTCTTGCAGGAGGAGGATTGAATATCCTTTTGCCTCAATATCCAAAAGGGCTATCAACCTATAATTGGTTGGGTCTCCAGTTTCGCCCTTTTTTTGAATCGGTTGAAGCAAGGAGCCTTTCCAAGCCGTTGAGTTATCCAGGCAAAACTTATAAAGCAGAGTAAATAAACGTTCCCCAGATATGACTGTCTCTTTGAAGAAGCTTCCTGGCATGCCATTGGGTCCTGGGACCCCGTCCTTTCTGATGTTTTTTAATATTGGAGATACCCGATTTCCTACTTCAAAAGTTTCAAATGGTTCTTCCGTGATCCTTGTGCGAGAGTTGATCGAACTGGTGTTACTAGGAACTCTTTGATGATGTGCTGGTCTATGATCTGGAGCACTGTCACATTGGAGACCCATGTGTGGCTGGCGACCCCATTGCGCCGGTCGTGCCCATGACCTGTCAGCCTGTTGATATATGACCAAAATTCAGCCTGTCTACTGGACGTCAGCAGGCTGAAGATATGCAACCATTGTGAGTCTTGCAGTTGGCTTTTGTGGTCCCATAGGTTTTTCCTGTGAGCTTTTCTTGCTAGCAACCGATTTTTAAGTGTTTTGTCAATACCCTGACTCTTATGTTCACGGTTGGCTTGTCTCAAGGCCAGCTTACTTTGTGCAATTTTTTCACATCTTGGTTGAAATTGGCAGCACTCTCTTTCTTCAAAATCTTGCTGATGGTATGTTATTTTGCCTGACAAAAGGCGATACAGCTCTGGTGCCAAGTTAGTCCAGTTCTCAGCTATATTGCCAGCTGCGAAATCTTTCGCAAACACGGACCAATTACTTTTCCAGTTTAATAGGCTAGTTGTGTCTATTTTGTTTTATTTTAACCTTCTCAGAAGTATGTGAATTTCCTCCCCATTGGAATGACCTACGAGGGGAATGTACAGGAGACTTGCTGTTTTCAGCAAAAGAGCTGTGGCTAATGGGAGATGGTCACTAGTCTGCAGCACTGGGTTTCGTAGTGCAGCTGCGTGATCATGCAAGCAATTGCACATGAAGATGTAATCAGTTGGAGGTTTGGTTTTCCCCTTTGAAGCATTATTCGTGACATAGTTGGTGAGTAGTGGATCTTGTATTGGCCTCAAGCTGCACATGTTTAAAAATGTATTTAATAAGAGCTCAGCCCGATCCTTGTGCAGTGGGGCATCATTTGCTGTCCCCAGATTCTGGGTGTTAGAGTCCCCGGCCAATATGATCCCACTATTTGAATGATTATTGAGCAAATCTTCAAGTGTGTCTACCAGGATTCTCATCTCGGAGTGTCTTGGTTTGTCTTTGCAATTAAAATAGACATTCAAAAGGAGGATTGTTAATGGGCAGGGCGTTCAGTTTTAATCCTTGGAGAAAAATAGCTTGAACCATGTCTGTGACTAACACGGTTTTAGCTTTTGTGTTGCGGCTAATTCGTATATATACGGATAAGCCCCCAGATGGCGTGCCAAATATATTATACTTTTTTGCTGGCTGTTGGAATTGAACAAAGCCTGGAATGACCACTGGGGCGATAAACCAGGTTTCTTGAAGACACAGCACATCCCCAGACTGTAAAAATTCAAATGCGCCTCTGTTTTGCAACGTGGTTTTCAGACCGTACACATTCCATCCATGAGATGAGTTTCATACTGGTGATCTTTCGACTTCCCCAACAGTTGTTCCTTGTTATGCTAGGAGCAATTTGGTTTTATACATGTTCGGGTCATTGCAGCTCCCTCTTAGGGGTTTCTGGATTGGTCCTTTTGTTCTCTTTCTATTAGGTTGGAGTTTGGTGAGAGATGTATTCTTAAATTAAAAAATGCTGACATGCGAGGAACTTGTTTTGTCCCTCTTAAGATCTTCTTTCTTGGGGTTAGTGTTTTTTTATCAATAGGTCCACCTCCTAGCATGTGTGAGTACCTTTCCTCTTTTGGTATGTGTACACTGATCCCCCATTTCGCAAATTGATCTCTTTTTCACATGATCTTGTGGACTATTGAGTTCTCTTTCCATTTTAATATTGTTTAGTCTCTTGTTGTGTTGCTCCCAAATGTCTTGAATTGAACTTGAGTAAGGTCTTCGGTCACAATAAAAAAGAGCTCTTGGATGTGTTGGAAGATTTGTAAAATATTGGACCTGTTTAATGTATCTGAGTTTCCACAAGATATATTTTCGGGTGTGAAAATGATGATGTTATTCTCTGATTCCCTGTGTACTTGGGCGCTTTGACTGAAAACGGGGGGTTGTATTTCCAGGATTTGGGCCGTTGATGTGGTTACTCTGATGTCATCGTGGGCAGCCATATTCCCCCTTGACCCAGGGTTTTCAGCTAAGGGGAGGGATGTCCATATACTGCCCATAGCCTGAGGCAATGCAACCAACTCTTGATTTTTTATGCTCTGTTCTATGAGGTGGCGCCCTCCACTGTCTATTTTTAGATGAGGTTCAGGCTCATGTGAGGCTCCAGTAAACTGCTTGTTGTTCTCGGTGGTATGACCAGCTTCAGGATTTGTACTTGTGGTTACTTTGATTGCTGGTAATTTATGTGGCTGCTTATCTTCACAATAAAGAACAAGTCTTTTCCGAGCACTCTTAATATCAATAAACACAGTCCTCCAGTAATGGTTCCCACGCTTGTGTTGTTTTCGGTTTATTATTTCTTCATAATTTTCCACTTCCTCACAGTGCAGCCAACACGTGTTGTGTCTAGTCAATATTATGACATCAGACTTCCTCAGGGCTGCAATTAACAATAGACATATTCTAAATCATATTATCTTCTTCTAACATTCTCTTATTTAACAAGATAGAGAGGGGATACACCCTAACAACTCCCTAGCGTGATAGTGACTAGGGAACAGTTGAAAGAAAGAAAGTCCCGAACCAGGAACACTCAAAAATCACCTACGTGTATCATTAGTGTGCATATGTCACAAAAACTGCGACATCAGATATATAAAGTTGCATTGAAAGACAACAATCTCTCATACCTTAGAAATTTGAGACATCATCTACATACCCTCATAAGTTCATCCGGGTATGCAAAAAAGTTCCAACTAAAACACGACCTTGTCACACATCCGTTGTTCTTACGTCTAAAACACAAACATGACTGCTTAATCGTATGTCATGACTCCTATGCACCACGTCATTACATCATTACAATCTCATCTCGCCTATATTAATCCTGCTTAGTACAAGAGGGACTGTCAATGTCAGGTTTCCTTTAATATAATCACAGTTCAAGTCACATTGCCTGTTTAAAAAAATACAAAAATCCCCCTGTCTGTCAGTCTAATACCTGTTCGTTTACACCATTCAATAATGGTCTCATCTCATCTCCAGACCTAATCAAAAGGACGTACAGATTACATACAACAGCACTGCTGATAATACCTTCACTCAGGATAGATATCACTTTAATCAAAAGACTCACCAGTTTTCATATCGCTGGTAGTCGATTATATGTATCCAGGCAGCACGCTAATATGGGCCTCAAAGTATCTATTAATCACAAAGGATAATTCATACTGGTTACAGATTCAAGTAAATATATCCCTGTCAGTTACCTACATAACCGGTAATCTGCTCACCTTGATTTCAACCGTATTACTCCAAGCCCGTCTCCGATCTTCAAATTATCTCCAAAATATCTCCAAATTGTAACGCGTGTTCTGAAAATACAACATAAACCCAGCTCTAGTTATCCAAATTCGCCAAAGCGTCATCAGTATTAACCTCTATTCTCCCGAAAACCTTGGCTTCACTCTCACCTTAGTATCCGACTTCGTTTCCTGCAAATCCGGCGTGCTGCACCAGCGCCATCTTATAATGGCTTTAAATAACGATACACTATGGGCGCCATCTCTAAGTGGTAAAATTCGATCTGGTTTTCTAAATGTTTTTAATTACACAAAACCCCTAGTTACTAGTTTAAATGTCACTAGTGTAAAAAGCACTATTGTACCATTATTGGTAACCTTAGTTTTTAGCCAATATCTCCATATCGATATCGCGGTATATCATAACAGTTTCTCACAGTCCCCATTTGAAATGGTTATAGACTGTAAGAGTAAATCAACACCATCTTGTAGTGGTTAGATAAGACCACATATAATTAAGTCAGTCATCCGTGTTTATCATTCTTGATCTCCCCAATTGAATTATATTCTTGACCTAGTTATATTAACGCACTATCATTACGAAATAATGTAATCTGATTATTATACTTAATTTCTCCCTTTATAAATATCTAATTGCTTAATGTAGGATGGGAGCGCTGTCTAATGTAGGTCACTTTTGACCATATTCTACTCTTCTATTTATCTCATATTCTAAGACATCCCAGGCCAATGTATGCTGAGAGGTAGTATCATTCCTAGAGGGTTGATCAATTGTGTAATTAATTCATGCACTTAAGTACTAAAATTATAATGTCCCATATCCTATTAATTGGATTTGAATATCATCATATATACTTAATTACATCTCATGGCATGTACAATTCGCCAACCTTACAGTGTACTCTTGCTATTCAAATACAGACTTGTCAAGCCATCATCTCCAGATAACGTCCATTTTCCCTAAAGTACACATAATCCTCTCACTATAGTATAGCCAGCAATACAAATGGCGTTCACCAAACTTCCTCTAATTCCTTTCAATGGTGCCTCACATTCTACAGTCAGGAGAAGGTCTGATAATATCTCACATCACCATTCCAACTAGGAAAAAGGGGGGTAGTGTGCAAAAGGGGAGAGGGTGGAAGTCAAAAGATGGGACCTTAGTCCGGTTGCTTAGACACATAAATGATAACAATTTCTCCTAATATATGTACAACAAAAATTCCTCATAGGTTCATTCTCTGAGTTTGACATGCATCTTATTATCTCCAGGATACACATAGTTATATGGTCTCATTAATCATAGTTACATTGAAGTATCCATATAGAGTACAAACACTTCATTCCTGACCCAGGTAAAATTCAAATTAATGATCAATATTCAAGCCTTTTTCTACAGCCTTCAACTTCATTAGCCACATCACTTCCTTCCTTCCTTCTTATTTGCAATAGTCTGTTACCCCCTCCGGGGTCTCTTCTGATGTGGTCTATCCCATGAAAATTAAATGTATGTTTTTCCCTCGAATCCTGATTTCTTATCATGTGTGAAGCAATTGGGTAACGTGTATCACCGTTCTTTAAGGCTCTAAAATGCTCAGCCATTCTATCTTTAACCCCTTCGCTGTGGCGGGAATCCCGCTGCAGCGCTAAGGGAGCGGGGGGGCCGAGCAGCGCTCGCATGCTCGTGACGGAGCCGCTCCATCACGAGCCGCGGTTGAGCTGTGCTCATGACGGAGCGGTTCCGTCATGGCCCCACCTGCTCAATGGAACGTCCAGCGCAGGCGCGAAATTCGCGCCGCGCAGGCGCGCCGAGCGGGCCATGATGGAATTGCTCCGTCATGAGCACAGCTCAACCGAGGCTCATGACGGAGCGGCTCCGTCATGAGCATAGAAGGGGTTAAGTCTCCTGATAGTACTACCAACATAAATCATACTGCATGTGCATACTATCACATACACTACGTATGTAGTGTCACATTTAATGAACATGTTAATAATGTACTCACCCATATTATTGTAATTGAAAGTAGTCATTTTAGTTTTTGCCCACCTACACGAACTGCATTTCCCACATTTGTGAAATCCTTTCGATCTTTTTGACAACCAATCTGTACTTTCAACTTGCCTCGGGTAACTTGGGCTAATCAAATTAGATAGGGTAAGACCTTTTCTAAAGGTCAAACCCAGTTTATTGCCTAGATATGGTTGTAAGTCTTAATCCGTGTACAAAAGATGCCAATGTTTACTTAACATAGAAAATAGTCTTGAACTGTCTGTATTATATTGGTAATCAACCTGATCCTCTCGTCACCCTTAGCTTCATCTTTTTTCTTCATACCAAGTGTTACACTACGCTTAAGTTTCTTAGCTTTGGTTAAGGCTTTCCCAATTGTATTTGCATGATAACCCCGATCCCTGAACCTACGTGACATAGCATACAAATTCATCTCAAATTCGTCATCCTTGGTACAGTTGCGCCCTGCTCTCACCATCTCGCCATATGGTATGGCTAGTATCTGACTATTCGGGTGACAGCTATTCGCATGCAACACAGCATTACAACTTGTAGGTTTCCTAAACATCCTACTTCCTAGCTTCTCATTTTCCACAAATAATTTGATATCTAGAAATGTAATGCTCCTCCTATCATAGAGTGTCATAAATCTCAAATTCATCTCATTTACATTTAAATAATCAAAGAACCCTTTCAGCTCTTCAACTGTACCTGTCCATATCAATAGGCAATCGTCTATGAAAGGTCCCCAGTAGTGTATATGTTGTATCCATCTTCTACCCTCATGGCCCAAGATCCGCTCCGCCTCGAATCACCCCATGAAGAGGTTCGCAAACGACAGAGCGAATCTGGATCCCATTTCAGTCCCAAGACGTTGCCTAAACCATTGTCCATCAAATAGAAATATATTGTTCTTCAGAACCATTTCCGTCATTTTAAGAACCATCTGCGTATGATCGTAATACTCTGCAGGTCTATGACTCATAAAACAGTCTAATGCTCGTATCCCCAGTTCATGATCTATATTAGTGTATAATGACACTACATCCAATGTTGCCAGTATCATATCTTCTTCCCATACCATATCACTCATGATATTAAGTATGTGCTTCGTGTCTTCTATATACGATGGTAAATTATGTACATGTATTCTTAAAAATGTATCTACATACTGGAAGAGGTGTTCTGTCGGTCCTCCTATCCCGGAAATGATAGGTCTACCGGGTGGTTTTTCTCTGCATTTGTGGACTTTCGGTAGTGTATACATACATGGTGCTTTAGGTGATGATACCAGTAAATATAAATATTCCTCATGATCTAAAAGAGACAAGCCATACCATTCCTTTAGTTGCACATTGATCATCTTACTCAAAGTTTCAAGTGGATTTCTGGGTAACTTTTCATAATATCGTACATCATTCAATTGTGAATATACCTCCTGATTATAATCACATGTATCCGGAACCACTATATTTCCGCCATTATCGGCTCTACGTATAGTAATAGCTGTATTACTCATAAGATCTTTCAGAGCTGCTCCTTCTCGAATCGAGAGATTGTCTTTCCTAGGTTTAAATCTTGACATTTGTTTCCTATCTATTTTCTTATCTATCTCACGGTTAACAGCTCGAAAAAATACATCAATAGTATTGCCGGTTGTCATTTGAGGTGTCCATTTCGATTTCAACCTAAGGCCACTCCCCTCACTCAAGAATCTATCTACCTCTAGTTCCTCCAGTAGTTTAGATATAGTCACTGGGTCTTCTTCTTTTTCTGTGAGTGAGAGTAGTAACTGTGTTTCTTTCAATTCCTGAATACTCAGATTGCTTACAGGTTTTATTCTCTCAAATCTTTTTTTCACAGGGATATTCACAAAAAACTTTTTCAATTTCAGTTTGCGTACAAATTTAAACAATTCAATTTTAGTCAAATACCAGTCCGGGTTAGTCGTAGGACAGAATCCCATCCCTTTTTTCAGTAATGTTTTCATGTCTTCAGATAGTTCACAAGATGACAGATTAATGATTTCTTTATCTCGTGAGTCTAATCCTTCCTCTGTGTCTATGGCTTCCATGACCTCAATCTCATCCCTACCCTTCCCCCCTGTGCTTATCTTCACAGTTGAATTTATAGTTGATAATGATATTTTGTTTGAATCATCATTTCCTGGTCTATGCTTATTTACTCGCAATGAGTCAGTTTTGGTATCTCTGGGCGTAGAATTATTAGGTTCAGAGTTTGCAGACCTTACAATACCAGCCTGGATACATTTGTAATTGTTTGTGAAATTACAGCACTTTGAATGTGGACCTAAGGATCATGAATATGTCCCCAAATCTCTGCTCCTCCGCATCGTGCTGTCTTGGATAGAGGGGAAATAATCATCCCTCAATCCATATGAAAATATGGGGATAATGCCATACCTCTTACACTTGGGTAATATGGATTGCAGAGTGTTAATAAGCAGGCCCCTGCCCTTGGGCTACGAGTATCAACTGATCAATCGATCAAACAGGATTTGTAAAGCGCTGCAATTCACCCGAGAGGGTATCCAGGTGCTGAGAACCATGCCGCTCTTTTGGAATCAGTTGAACAACCAGGTCTTGCACCCCTTGCTGAATTCCTGAAGAGTGGGTGAGGTCCGGAGGTGGAGGGGGATGCAGTTCCAGGATTGGCTAAGAAATTGAGCTAAGTGCATGGAAGAACCTCCCACTAGGTGATGGGGGCGGGTCAATCAGCAACATATTTATTAGGACGGTGACAAAGTCAACAGGTTGGCCTTTTATGTACTGAAGTACTGAAGGCTTACAAAGAAACATCAAATATAGGCACAAATGCACATTTATGAATTAGATAATGTAGTTACGTGTGGCTGGATGCCGGTAGCATTCCTCATTTGGATTCTTGGATGCTTATATGCCCAATGTGAATGCAACCTTGTAAATGTGCTGTTGGGTGTGCTTGCCCTATGGGTGCATTTGCGTCTGTATTTGATGTTTATTTGTAAACATTCCTAATAAATATGTTGCTGATTCACCTCCCATCGTCCACTGAGAGATTATTGCATGCACGTACCCAAATTTATTAACAACCAGCTTTCTTATGTTACTCCTAGGTGTCTTCAAACAATGCATTTCATTTGACCTCTTGTGCTGGGCTGCAATTGCTGGACTATGCTAATTTGATCCTGTGTAATATTACCCCTTATGCAGTGCTTGATTTGTAAAAAAAAATAAGTGCTGGAGCCCTCATCAGGAGGCCATAGTAGTTTGCACAACAACTAACCATCATATTGAATTGCAACAATTCAAACTTTTCAAGGCAGCCAGAGGTTTAAGAATGGCTTGGGTGACAGGTATTAGTCATTGTTAATGTATATTGAATTAAAAACAACTGTTTTTCTGCTCCTCTTTAAATTACACAAGCAGTGCCACCACGTGGCAGTTTTCATAAGTGCAGGTTCAGGCAATTAAGTGCTGGTGCCGAGCTCCGGAACCCACTGGCACAATTTAAGCACTGCCCTTAGGTATTTACATTTATTTAAGACCTCTCTCTTTACCTTATATTTGCTACCACACTGCATGTATGAATTTGGCTTGTATCATTGTTTCTCTCCTCATTGTATTTCTGATACTGATCTGATACCATCGGAGGGGATCGCCACCGCCTGCATGTCGGTGGCGAACCGCCCTGCATCCTACCCCACCCGCCACCCATTTCCTCGCCATATAAGTATGGTGGGGGGGGGGGGGGCCGGCAGATGGAATGACCATCCACCAGTTTTCCGCTGGTGACACAGGTGACTGGGCGGAAAAGGGGCCTGATATGGTGGCGGTGTCTGATAGACATCGCCATCCATATTAGGAAGGCGGGGAGCAGCCTTTCCGTTGCTGCCACAGAACATCATGCAGATTTTGCTTATGGGGCCAATTGCGGGCCCCCAGGGTTTTGGGGGGTGGGTGGTGCACAGGGGGGGTACCTATGGTATCCCCTACATTGTTATGGACAAGGTGGTGATCACCGTACAGTGCCTGTCACCTTGCGCATGACAATGCACACAGTGCATTCCCAGCATTGCTGGGAATGGAGGATGCCACCACCACAGTGGCTCTGGCATCCTAATTGCAGGTCCGGGACCGCCACACCACTGGTGGCCGGTCTCAGCACCGCTAGGGTGGCGGGCGGACTAAAGTCCGTCCGCCATCCTAATTGGCCCCTTAGTATCTATTATCTTGACTTTTCCATATTTACACCCTGTTATGGTAATCCTTACAGATCCGACGTTTACTTTTATTGTTCATCTAATCATATTTAAAACACTCTTTGTTAAATAAAGTTCAAACTTCATTGATAACGCCCAGAAATCCACACCCAACTTCTAATTTGTTCCAGATTCTTTGCAGTGCTAATGTTAAATAACAGTGACATTGGTGCTTTTCAATTCTTTTACTTTAAGCTAAACTGAATTTATTCATTGGATGAAATATTTCACAGAGCTGCGCTTGTTATAACTGTACAGTGCATGACCAATTAGATTTCTGTTTTATACCATGATAAGATTCAAAACAACTGTTATGTATTTTCATTTTATAATGATTATAATGAATGCAACTAATTAGAATCAATCAACACCTGGGCACTTGCAAATTGCTTTGAGCAAAGTAAACATGTTTTCCGCAGTTTAAACTTTCTTTAATTATACTTACTAGACTTTTCTATTTCTTGTTCTTGGTAGAACAGTGTAAACGTGAAATTTGCCCATTTCATTATAGGGATTGTGATCTAGGAATGTTAAGAAACATTGAATTTTAGCAGTATATAAAAGCTAGTGAATGATTATTTCTTTCATCTGTCCTGGTTATATGAGCTCCTGGAATTCAGTCTATCAAATGGCACAGAAAACGGAGGCGACTTAATGTACGCTTCGTTCACTGGTGACATTGTATGGCTGCCACTGGTTCCACGTGAGGTTGTTTTTGGGGGATAAAATGTTACAGGAAGGGGAACTAGTGGAAACTGTAGAAAATGAACGTGACTCTTAGGGGGAAATTCACAAGGACACAACTCCGAATTATCCCCACCGTAATGCAACAAATGTGGAGCTAGATTAAACACCCCATTCACAAGCTGGTGCAAACTACAGACATTGCCTGTATTCCTGCGATAACTGCCCCAAAATGTATCTCCATGGTGGACACCACCAACTAACCCTAATGAGATGCAGAGTAGGCGTTCCCATGCAAAAATACACGTAAAAACTACAATACCACTTTCACAACGAACTGCCAGATCTGCGATGCGAAACAAAAACAGTTGATAAGCAACGGTGGCAGCAGGGAATTAGCACCTGCCTTTTGCTGGTGTTAAGCAGGACAACTACCTGTAGCAGAAAGGGAGCCCAACCAAGAGCCCCACCTGAAGACCCACAGATGTCATGGAGACAATGATCATGCAATGCGGATACCCATGAGGGCCACAACACCCACGCAACCACCCCAGACCCCCCCGGACATACATATACCGTGCATGACACAAAAGCAGTCACACAGCACTGAAGTAACAACCAATACCTTTATTGAAACACAACACAAAACAGCAATGTCAGGTCCACCAGGGACAATTTTGGCAACACAGCCTGGAAAAGAAAGCACAACATCAGGACTGTATCATGCGCACATCAAAGGAGCAAGAAACAGAGTAGGAAAGTGAGCCAAAGAGAGAAAGAGAGGGAATGAAAGGAAGGGAGAGGGAGTGAGAGAGAGAGAGGGAACAGAGAGGGCGTGAGAGAGAGAGAGAGAGAGAGAGAGGGAAGGGAGAGGGAGTGAGGGAGAGAGGGAAGGGAGAGGGAGTGAGAGAGAGGGAAAGGAGAGGGAGTGGGTGAGCGAGAGAGAAGGGAGAGGGAGCGAGAGAGAGAGAGAGAGAGAGGGGAGGGAGAGGGAGGGAGAGAGAAGGAAATGAAGGAAGAGAGAGAGACACCGCCGCCCTTGCATACACAGGCCCTACTACTCACCTGCTGCCACCAGTGTCCATCATTAGGCACACCACGTGCCCATGCGAGCTCCAGTTCCCGGTCACGCCACGATGGCATGGTCCACATCATGCGGGCCCGCCCCCTGGCACAGCAAGTCCCACACATGACGCTGAGTCCTGAATCATCGATGGTGGAGACCACATCAGTGCACACATCATCATCGCAGGCTGTAAACCCGCCCAGCAATTACGTGTGCCACTAACCCTATGCAACGCCTGTCAGCATCATATGGTAGTAGGCCCGTGTCGGCCGCAAGGCCTCTGGTGCCACTAACCCTGTGCAACGCCGGACCAGCGCAGGGATTGCAACAATGACTCAGAGGCTCTGGGCGTGGTTCAGTCCATGTCCGGACAAGGAAGTGACTAATGCGTGTGTTCCTGTTGTAGTGTCCATGGCACCCGAGCCACAATAGGCAATGTAGCTCACGGTGACTGGCATCCCACTACATGAGCATCATTCACGTAAGGGAAATCACTGTCCCTATTTCCATCCACCCATTCATACATGACTGATGAAAGACATGACACAGCAGTGTGTCACTGGATGTTTATTGCACATCCAGTGGAGTTTAGCAGCTGGAGCGGTACAGGGCCATGCCAAGCACACCAATCAATAAGGGCCCGTGGTGAGCCATTCAGAGTCAATCTTGGGATGACCGTTACTGTGAAAGAGGAAGGGTACAGTACGCAATCTGGTCGCCATGTCATAGGTCATGAAACAGGATATGACAGTCCATGTCCCGGTACAATGTGAGTGCAGCGGAGAGTATCGTGGGCCAGTGGGAGGTCATGAGGCCATGTGGGGCACCAAGCAGAAACATGTCAGGTGGCAGAAATGAATGCTACTGCCTCCTTCTGACAAAAACCTCATCCACGCCCTTGCCCCGTATGTGTGCTCTGCCCCACCTGTGGGTGTTGCAGTACCGGCTGTGGCACTGTGTGCCACTGACACATAAGGGGCCGGAGGAGGATTGTCGGCCGCACTGTGTGGCAGTGGCACATCAGGTGCCGGAGTGGATATGTTTGCCACACTATGAGGCACTGACACACCAGGGGGCAGATATGTGGATGGTGTGAGGTCAGCAGCATTCATCAGTACCACGCCTTGTAGCACCAGTGTCATGAAGAGGATCTGCAGGGCATGGTAGATCCCAGCTACATTTCGCTGATGTGCAGCGGTGGCTGCCATCCTTTCTGCCTCCATCCGCACCATGTCCTCCATGAGCCTCCGCATGTGTGCCAGCTCTCTGCTGGAATCGCTGGAGCCAGTCTGAGCAGACTGGTGTTCTTCTCTCCGCGTCATGACTCCAGCGATGTCAGTCAGGGCTCATTGGAGACCATGGAGCAGACCTTGGGTATCCGTTAGGGACTGGAGCTGGTCCCGGATGGGACCGAGACACCCATGGATGGTGTCCAGTTTGGTAGCCATGAGGCCTAACCCCACCTACACCTGCTCAGCCATCTCCCTCTGGCCCTCCAGCACACGGCGTTGGAAGGCCTTGATTTGTTCCTGGGGGTCTTGGGAGAGTGCCGGGGCTGTGGGGGCCTCTTGCTGGATGCTTTGCGTAGTGGGTGGGGTCTCCTCAATGCAGCAGGGCTGCCCTGATCCTGGAGGTGAGTTCTGGATGATGTCCATGATGTGTTGGAGGGCTTGGGTGTCGATGCTAGTGTTGTCCTCCTTGTCATTACTGAAGAGTGGCTGGGACTGCTCTGCAGGGGGTGTTGATGGTGCCCCTTCAGTGTGAAGGGGAGATGGTGTATTATGATATGTCCACATGTATGTAGTCGCATGGTACATGTTGACACTCAGACAGCATGGCATTGTACATAGTGACAGTGTGTATATCAGGGGCATGACCCAGATTCATTGTGGGTGTGCACTGCTTGATTGTGCATGTGTGCCATTGTGGCCCTCTCTACCCGTCCCCCCAGCACCTGGTGGTCACTCACCTTGTTGTGGTTGTGTTGTGTCCTCTCGAGCAGTGTCCAGTCCCGCGACTCCAGCAACAGTCTCCACACTGATGACTGTCGACACCAGCTCCTCCATGTCATCCAGCACGAGCTGTGGTGCTGGGCTCCCACCTCCAGTCTGCATTGCTGCCTTCTGGTTGGCTGTGAGTTTCTCCTTGGTCTTTGCTTGATATCTATCCATCGCCTCTTGGCCTCGTCCATTGACCTCCTGTGTTCCCTGACAGCATTCACCTTGTCCACGATGTTCCGCCATATCCCATTTTTGGTTCCCAATGACACATTGGATGTGACAAACAGTTGTTGATGGTGTTCCACCACCTCAGTAATCAGGATCCTATTTTCCTGTGGACTGAACTTTGTTTTACCCTTCTTCTTGTCCTTGCCCTTCCCTGTCCCCAAGGTCCCAGGCTGGTTGTCTGGGGTGCTTGTGGGGTTGTGCTCGTCCTCTGTGCCTGCTCCGGTTCCCTCCATGGTGCTTAGGTGTTGGTTAGTTTGTGTTTGGGTGTTTTTTCTACTTTTATAGTGATTTTTCCCACCTGCCATGTGTGTGTTGCAGGACTGGTGCCGCTTATCGCTGATTTCCTCATCGCGCTTTGGCCCATCGCATGTTTTTTCACGTTGAGGTTTGTGTTTTTATCGCCTTCAAGGTGGTTGTATCATGGACATTGGCCACTGTTTCGGCAGATTATCGCATGCTACCGCTTTGTTGTGAATTCCACGTTAACACAGAGTTATTTTCCAGCTATTGGCTGCGATGTGTAAAGGTGCGTTCGCTTTCTTTGGTGATGTTCTTGTGAATATACCCCTTGGAATCTTTCTGTTCCTGTTGCTTCTGTCATGATTCCAAAGAGCAGTGCAAGCAATGGCAGTGGTAGGGGAAGCCTGCCATGAAAAGACCGTGCGAGGAGGATGTCGCGCCAGGAAGGTAAGTGCTAATATTTTATTACTTCATTTTTGTCTCACCCGCTCACCACCCTCCTAACATGCCAGCTGCCACTGCATCCATGTTCTACTTCCACCTCTCTCAATACTTCAGACGCTGTGCTCCATCACTGTCTCTAGTGTTTTAGTCCCAGTCAGCCCTTTCCTCAAATCTCTGCTAACTTCACCACAGAAAATGTCTGTTTTCTTACCTTTCAGTCCTCTGTTATGTTTCTCCCCTCTGTCTCATTCAAAGATGCTATTGTCCCTTCGATTCTCAAGAAATCTATCAATCTACCATGGATATTTTCCCCTTTGTTGTTCTCTCTCCCTCCTTTTCGTTCTTTCTACTCTTTGGCAAGTGATTAACAATTGTCTATCTCAAACTTACCCTCACTCACTCCTCCTGTTTTTCTAGATTCGTCAATCAATTCTGGTCTTCCATCCTATTTTCTGCTACCTCTTAAGCCTACGTTTTACTGTGTTATTCACCTGTTTCATGAAAGCATTCTCTTTTTGCAGATCGTACTTCTATTAGTATGCCACTGTGCCGGTTGTTATTTTAGTAATCTCGTCAAATGTGATTGCTTTCAATAGCGTTCAAATGCCATTCGCTGTTTCATTTCTTCTTCCTACCTACCTGCTCTGTTTTCCTTGTATTTCATTTCCAGGCATGGGTGCGGAGTTCAGCTTCACTAATTGACTGGACCCTGCCAGTGCCTGGATACCCTCACGGGTGAAAAGAAGCGCTCTACAAATCTACTAATTGATTGGTTGATAGATTGATCTTACTCCACCTTGTCCTCAACCACAGCTTTAATCAGTTAATTTAAATGCACCTAAATATTTTTTTACCAGACCAGAGAGAATTCGTACTGTGCCTATCTTATCTTGTATCGTATCTTTTGTAAAAATTCACTTTATATCTGTAGATTTTAAGGAATAGTCCATATAATTTTTCCTATCTTCCCTTTCAGCAACATTTTCCCTGCTTTTGTCCTACTACATGTAATTTAGGAGGGATGTTTGACAGTTCCTTCTCATCTAATTAATGTTATTAGAATTCAGATTTACTTTCAAAGAACGCCAACAAACATGAAAGTACCAATGTACACCTATCCAGAGTCTAAAAGCAATAATTGCGCAATTAGAAGAAGAGAAAAGATAAACACTGGGTCCTGTTCACAAACTGCATTTTGTAGTACATTTTGTAAAACTACAAAATGTACTACAAAATGCTATTCACCATCTACATGTGGAATTTATGCCTCTGCATCTCCTATCTTTTATGTGTGATGATATCCTCCATGAGTCCGGAGTCCTCCCACAGGTAAGTATACACTTAATTTAATTTTTAACATCCAGCATTCCCACACTTTTCCTGATAACTATAGTACACAGTTTGTGTGATTTCTTTGTTAAATAGGGAACACACAAGATTCCAAACTATTTTTCCACTGGTATCGAAATGCCCACAACAACTAGGCGGGGAAATGCTAGAGTCCTTCCTTGTGTAGAGTTGTAGTCATAACCAGTACAGATTTCTTAAAATAGGGAAAACCTAATCCCACAGCATTCTACTTGATTTGTATGTACTGCTAAATAAAGAATTCATTACCAAGAAGAAAGCTGATCATCTTTAGAGGGTACTGGGTAGACACTCTAAACGTGTTACTCTAGACTTAGCAACAACTCATTGAAAAGGATGCCAGTGTCCACAGTAGACCTACAGAAAAAGCTAATAGGAACGGAGAAGACATCAATCTTGCGGGTGGTCCTTCAAATCTCAAAGGAGAAGTAGAGTGAATCATAGTAGAACCCACAAACAAGACTAATCTTGAAAGTTGTGTAAATGGACAGAGCTGATCAGTACCCTAAATCATCATGGAAGATACAGGTAGAGGAAGGAAAGGGTGTTAATGCATTGGTCAGTGCACTAACTAGAATGGGTCAGATCCCAACACCAATAATGTTTATATGAGCCATAGAAGGCTGGGTGTTAGGTTGTTAGCAATTGAGTTACTGGTTGACTGGGGTGTTAGCTCTGGTCAAGCAGAAACCACAATCCTTGACAGGGTAAGGCACAAGCAAACCTCCAAATTAGACTTTGCTCACCCTCTGGTAGCTTGACACCGAGCATTCAGGCTTAACATAGAGGCAATGTGTAAAGTATTTGTGCACACACACACACACACACAATAACACAGTGAAAACACCACAAAAGTACTCCACATCAGGTTAGAACTTTTTTACTTGATATAATAAATAAAACAAGACCAAATGACAAATATCCAATCAGTAGATCCAGATTTATGCACTGCTACAGAATAAACTGCAATATTGTGCCTAAAATCACAAAGTGCCAACCGGGGATATCTTTTTGTGCTGGACAAGGTCAAAGTCAAAAGTTCAGGCCAAGCAATGGAGCGTGGGTCGCATAGAGTCACAGATTAGCCCCACTGAAGGTTTACCTTCTATAGTTTTGTGCCTAGAGTATAGTTCACATTGGAGAGTGCTGCATGGACCAAGGAGAGCGTTGTGAGCAGTGCTCACTGTGGCGCAAAGAGCAGGCCAAATGTTCGGGATGGGCAGTCTGGAGCTTTGGGATGGTGCTCCTCCATGTCTCCGATTGCTTGTTGTGTGAGGACACAGGCTTGCGACGATCTTCGGTGTGAGCGGTGCAGTTTCAGTGAGAACTGGCCCATTTGCAGTTGCAAAATTCCCAAAAGCTTGATTTAAGAGCCTGTTGAGCCATACCAAGGGTTCAAAACCAGAGGGGCCCATTTGGGGGCTAGGAACTCGCTGAATACGGGTCCAGGAGAGTTCCAGACTTTTTTTATGTACTGAAGTGGTGGTGTCTGAGGCCCTTCTTTTATACACATGCATGCCTTTGAAGTGCAAATGTGCCCTGCATTCCTGACCCTAGCTCCAGACTAATTACAGGGGGTATGCAACCCATGTTTTTGTTGAGACAGGACAAAGCCTATTCAGGTGTAAGTGAGGCTGGGTCCAGCTCCTCCCTCTCTCTCATACTGCCAGTGATGGCCTATCTAGTCACACCTAAGCTCTTATTGGGTGTGGCTGTCAAGGAGGAATACACAAAGCTCCTGCTGCCAACTACACCCAGTCCTGTAACCAGAGACAGGCAGCAGGCAGCTAATGACTAGGGCAATAAAATGCCAACTTTCTAAAAGTTACATATTCAGAATTTTTATTTAAAACTAGCTGTACCCGACCACTCGTTGCTGTGGCTCAGTCTGGTTAAATGGAAGAGAAAGAAAGGAATAAGTGCACGTTTCTAATATGTTAAATTTGTCAATGCTTGTGGGTATACAATATGCTTTTGTGACTATTTTCTCTATGTGTATCTTGTAGTTGTTGCGCAGCATCTCTATGCGTCCTTTCCTAATCTTGCAAAGTGAACCAACTCATCCCCCCTCCCTCCACCCACTTCCCGGTCTGCCATCCTGACACCAACTGTCCATTCTAATATATGTAGACTATTGTCTCTATGCGTCACTTGTAGTTGTTTCTGCGCAATCTCTATGCGTCCTTTCTTAATGTTGCAAAGTGAACCAACTCCTCCCCCTCCCTCCATGCGCAGCATCTCTATGCGTCCTTTCTTAATGTTGCAAAGTGAACCAACTCCTCCCTCCATGCGGAGCATCTCTATGCGTCCTTTCTTAATGTTGCAAAGTGAACCAACTCCTCCCCCCTCCCTCCACCCACTTCCCGGTCTGCCATCCTGACACCAACTGTCCATCCTAATGTATGTAGACTATTGTCTCTATGCGTCCACTTCACGGTCTGCCATCCTGACACCAACTATCCATCCTAATATATGTAGACTATTATCTCCATGTGTCCCTTGTAGTTGTTGTGCAGCATCTCTATGCATCCTTTCTTAATGTTGCAAAGTGAACCAACTCCTCCCCCCTCCCTCCACTCACTTCCCGGTCTGCCATCCTGACACCAACTGTCCATCCTAATGTATGTGGACTATTGTCTCTATGCGTCCACTTCACGGTCTGCCATCCTGACACCAACTGTCCATCCTAATATATGTAGACTATTATCTCTATGCATCCCTTGTAGTTGTTGCGCAGCATCTCTATGCATCCTTTCTTAATGTTGCAAAGTGAACTAACTCCTCCCATCTCCCTCCACCCACTTCCCAGTCTGCCATCCTGATAGCTGTACCCGGCCACGTGTTCCTGTGGCTCAGTCTGGTTATATGGAAAGAAAGAAATCGCCGTGCTCGCAGCCGTGCATCCTCAAGTCTGGCTGCACGTCGCTCTGCTGCTTCCTCAGCACGTATTTTAGCCATTCTTTGTCTGTTTTGCTCGTTAGTTGATGCCCTTTCATCCTTAGTTTGATTTGCAATTAGTTGTCGCATTGCTTCCGCTCCGCCAGTTCGACAACCTAAGTTTGATCTTTTGCGAAGCATTTCGAATCCAACGTTGTGTATTTAAAAACACGCGCGTATTTGAATTCTACGTAATTTTCGGAGATGTAAAATTTTGAACTAACGAACATTTACATTTTTATTTATCTGTTCTGGCTTTCGATTCAAAACACACGCGTATTCGACCAGCGCGTATTCGAATCGAACGTTGTGTATATAAAAACACGTGCGTATTTGAATCCAACGTTGTGTGAAAATTTCAAAGAAATCGGTGAAGAACTTTTGGAGATTTGTGATTTTGAACAAATGAGCATTTACATTTTTATTTATATAGAAGATCTGACAACCATGAATTAGGATTTTAAATTAGTATTCCAGAGATACCAAACATGTACTAGTTGTCTCCTCCCATTTGGAAATTACGCCTATAAAATGTAACAAGGCAACTTCATTGTTAACCTATGGCAGAGATACGCCTTGAAGTAGTGAAAAAATGAATGTAAGAGTTTTCACTACCAGGACATGTAAAACTTAGAAGTACATATCCAACTTTTTAAATAGATTGCACCCAGTCATTTGGTCTGTCAAAGTCTACCCATGGGATGATTTATATGTATTAAAATGGAAGACTTGGACCTGGAATAAGTTTTATTTTTTAAAACTGCACACACACAGGCTGCAATGGCAGGTCTGAGACATGTTCACAGGGCTACTAATTTGGGTGGCACAAGCAATGCTTCAGACCCAGGGCACATGTAGTGCCACTTTACTAGGAACTTACCAGTAGGAACCAGTGTTGGTAAATCTGGGAATGTACCAAAATCCATGGGTGGATGCGTGGCAACACCCACTCTGCACCATTGGAACACCTCACTGGGGCAGAGTAACACAATGCATTGATTTGCACTGTATTGCGTTACTCTAGATTTATCAATCAACGGACGGCAATAAAAAGAGGCCTTTCAAAGCTTGACACAAGGGCTAGGCAACTACTTGATAAATGTGCCCCTTATTTTGTGGCATGTCTGATTGGTAGTACTAGTTTAGCTGTTAGGGCCAAATTACTGATCACACACATGACTCTAGTTTACAGTGTGTACTGGCAGAAATGACTGGGTCCTGATTGAAAAAAAAACTGTAGAGAATGTTAATCCAGCAAGTTAAATATATGTTATGAAAAAGGAACAATACGGAAACCGAGATCAGGAGTTCCCCGCCTCTGCATGTTTCTGTACAGGTGGTCTCTCTACGCTTGAGGGGGACTTGAAGATTGTCCTTCATGAACCCTTCAGGGATTGGGTGCAGGATACCATTCCAGAGACACTTCTGGGACAGCTACTGCAGCAATGTCAATATTGCTGAAGAGGTACTACCAGACTTGTTGCCTAAAGTGAGGCAAGGATCCCCATGCTGGTATGATTCCTACAACCCTCTGTGCCCCTTCTCACATGGCAATCTGTGGGACACGCTAACTGTACATGACCTTCAGGCTGGCCCAAAATGCATCTTTTGATTAGCTGTTGACCAATTGCATTTGTAGTATGGGGCAGCGCTCATATACATGGGGTCACGCCCCATGAAAGTGATGCAATGGAACATCAGATTTACATTGGAAGGGCTGTAACTTTGCACCAGGAATGTTGATTATATTGAAGAATCACAGATGGGAATGGACACTTATATCTACCATAGCCATTGGTTATTTATTGACAACCCTCATAGACGCTGAGATGTTAAACGTGCGGTTTATCTTTTGTCCGCCCCTTCTCTAGCGTCATGGCATATTCATCGGGTTGACAATTGACGTGCTATATGCCAGCCTCACCCGAGGCAACCTCTGGGAACAGTAGAAGTGTCCAGAGATCATGAGAGTTGGAGTGCAGTGCCACCAAACTAAAATTCTAAAAAACAGTGTTGCACCAAAAACAAAAAACAAAATTTATTATAGAAAAGATGCACACTGTAAATTTAAAAAGAGGTGAAATAGGGGTATATTGGGTAATCGAGTTACAGGATTACCATATAACTCTATCAATAGATCGACATGTTTCAGCTCTATTTGGCCCGGTGGGTCTGTAGAGCTTTCGTCAGGACAACACAAACAAACAAAGTTGAATACTCACACTATTAGTGTAGTGTTCAACTCTGCCCTGGAAACTTCCAGGGGCAGAGTCAGCACAAGCTAGAATTGCAAGGAACACGAGGCAAACGCCTTGTGTGTGGCGACTCTTGGGCCCGTCTGATGCAGAGAGATTTCCTGCAAATTAAGGCATCTGAGTGTGAAATTTTCATACCTCTATTTGAACACTACACTAATAGTGTGAGTATTCAACTTTGTTTGTTTGTGTTGGGTGAGGCTGGCATATAGCACGTCAATTGTCAACCCGATGAATATGCCATGACGCTAGAGAAGGGGCGGACAAAAGATAAACCGCACGTTTAACATCTCGGCGTCTATGAGGGTTGTCAATAAATAACCAATGGTTATGGTAGATACAAGTGTCCATTCCCATCTGTGATTATTGAAGGTACCTATTCAGGGGAACTGAATGGACGCAAATTCCTCTTCACTCCTATGATCAGGATTATATTGAAGAGACTGCTCAAAGTTTTGCAGGGCCGACTTCAATACTAAATAACACTGTGGTGCTAAAAAAACAAGAGTAGGCAAATGCTTATTTGCACTTACAGGGTGCTATGATAATAATAGGGCTATGAGTACCATATTATCACCTTGTACCCTTGCACTGGTGTGTACCATGCATGCCATGACGTGCCCCCAACACCTAAAATGTGCTCTCTCCAAAACAGTCACAAGTGTATTGAGAAAGAGAGTAGCAGTGAAAGTCGGAATTGGGATTCCAGAATTCCTGCCCCTTCTTTGAAAGGTAGTGATCCAAGTCTAATTTGAATAGGGCTTAAACTGCCTCAAGTGGGTTAAGTGTATAACCCTGTACCCTCTCCAAAAGGCACTCGTGGAGAGGAGAAAGCGCTAACGGCACCAATTTTTAGGTGATTGCAGATAGAGTTCCTCTCAAGATCTTTTGGCCCCTGCAGCCTCAGTAGGGTGCATGTATAAACACCGCTACACCAGTGGGCGGGGGAGGGGGCACGCCTGTAATCTACCCCCATTATCCTATTTGAGCATCCCTGCTGTATCTGACAGTATAATGTCTTACAGAAGAACTACATATGGCCATCTGGCCAGCAGTGGCTGCCACTAGAGGGTGTCAGGGTGCTGCCCACGTCCTTTTTTCAAGTTATGTGGATGGTAATTGCAAAAAACAATTACCATTCACATAAGTTTACTTTTTGGAAACAAATAAGGGCTTTAAGCCTGTGCCTGGTGCTGCTTAAGTGCCTGGCTGCCTCTCGCACTTGCTGAGATGAGTCAGGCAGCCAGGCAATTTTGAGTGGGACACATGTTCAAGTGAGCATGTGCTCCTCAGCTTTTTTGCTTTAAAAAAAAAAACCCTATGCAGGCTAAGGCTGAACTATAGTGATCGCGCTGCAGCTAAAAGAATACCGCTGACACAGTAGAGTGTTAAACTTTTGATTTAATCTCCCAAGCGCGGGGAATGCGACCTCTCACCACCTTTCACTCGCGGCATACAAAATGGCCCCCTCACGCTCCGGGCATTGGGCGCACGCTCATAAAGACTAGAGCGCATCACCACATATCTCCCCCTCTTTGCCACAGGGGAAATGGCAGATAAGAGGACAGTGAATATAAGTACATAACAGTCTTACTTGACTTCCATGTTAAAGTCCTCGAATCCCTTCGGCACCTTGACCACTCTACCCAACCTTGTTCGGGAGTGTGTCGGGATGACGTCCGCACATTGGTCGCTTACTGGAAGTCCACCTCCTGCCTTCGTCTTCTTCCGTTGCCCCCTCTCCTTTCCCTTGGCATGTGGGCTCCGTGGTGTAGGCTGACTGGTTACTTCTATGCCTTCATTCCCTCTGAGGTGTATTGGTCTACACTACCTCGGCTGGGAGTAGTAGGTCCTTGCAAGGTTCTCTCCAGTGCCTGCGTTGTTTCAAGCTCATTGCTTTCCTCTGGGGTAGGTGTACTCATACTTTCGGGGTCTTCCCACTTCCTGATTCTGTTGCATCTTGCCATCCTATCTTGCGACCATACCTTCCCATCGCTCAATAGGGCTGACCTGGCGTAAGGCTCCACAACTTGTAACGGCGGGCTAAACTTGCTGGGCCCGATTCACAGAACTAACTTAAGACAAAATACTAAACTTACTACTTTTTGTATTCATAGAAGTTAGGATTTTGTCTTAAGTTTGTCTTAAGACAGACTTAAGACAGACTTAAGACAGAATCCTAACTTAAGTATGTCTTATGTCTGTCTTAAGACAAAATCCTAACTTCTGTGAATACAAAAGTAGTAAGTTTAGAATTTTGTCTTAAGTTAGTTCTGTGAATCGGGTCCGCTGTCTCCTTTCTTCTTTAGTACTGCCTGTTTCACTATTACCCACTCGCCTTTCTCTGGGTTACTTCCTTGACATTTCGATGTTTGTTGTAGTACTCTGTGTATAAAGCTTGTGCCTTGTCGATGTTGTAACACACCACAGCCGGGGACCACCTGCTTTGAACAATGAGTTGTTTCCATGCTAGATTGTCCCTCGTGAAGGGGTCATGTCCGCAGAGTATTTTGAATGGGCTGTATCTGGTGTTTGCCGGGGTGATATTATAAGCCCATAGCATCCATTGGAGTTCCTTTTCCCAGTCTTGTCCAGCACTTATCGCTGCTTGCACCGACCCCATAATTACCCGATTGAAACTCTCTGCTAGTCCATTTCCTGCCGGGTGGTACACAGGAGTGTGTTTGACTTCAATTCTGTTGCGGTTCATGAACGCGTTCCATTTTGCTGAAATGAACTGCGGTCCATTGTCACATGTGACTACCTTTGGGATCCCTTCTCTCAAGAATGTGGAGGTGAGGAAAGATAACACCACCTCTGTGTCAGCCTCTTCACACACTTCCACTTCTGGCTATTTGGAGTATCTATCTACCAGTACTATGGCATATTTGGGCCCGCCATTGGTATCCAGAATAGGACCCAAGATGTCCACCGAAAGCATTTCCCATGGACTGGAGGGGCAGGCAAATTTTCCCAGTGGCGGGCGCAGTAGTACTTGTGCTTTGCCTGCCCTGTTACATTGTTCACACGTTCTGATGTTTTTCTCCACTTGACTGTCCATAGCTGGCCACCAATATGCCTGCTTTGCCCTTGCTTTAATTTTCATGATCCCTAGGTGTCCTTTGTGTAGGATGGTTAGGAGATAATTCACTAAGGGCTGTGAGGGAACCACCTTGTCTCCTCTTAGTAGGAACACTGGATTGTCTCCGATAGATAATTCCTCCCGGACTTCCCAGAACTTCCTCAAGTTGCTATCTAGGTGCTTCTTGTCCGGCCACCCTTGCGTTACATAATTCTTCACGGCTTTCAGAGTATCGTCACTGGTGTAGGCTTCTTCCCACTCCTGCGCACTTTTGACTCCTTCATGGTCTTGTGTGAATGCCACCATATAGCCTTCCCATTCCGAGGGCTCTTGATCTGCTGCTGGTTCCATCGCTGCTGCTCTGCTCAAGAAATCAGCCACTTTGTTCTTGGTGCCGGAAAGGTACTCCACCTCCTACACATAATCAAGTAGCTTCAGGGTCATCTTCACTATGGGGGGAGTCGCATGTGCATGCCCACAAGAGGTCAGGACTCTCACCAGTGGTTTGTGATCAGTGCGGTGTAGGAATTTCGAGCCCCATAAGAACTGTCTGAACCGTTCCATGGCCCAGACTGTTGCCAACATTTCCTTTTTCAACCACACTGAATTTTCCTCGTTGGGTGCTAAAGACCGTGAGGCAAAGCTGATCGTGGTGACTTCTACTTCCTGAGATCTCTGAATTAGCACCACTCCCAATCCCTTGTCGCTGGCGTCTGTGGTTAGTATGGACAGGGCCGCTTGGTCAAATCCCTTGAGAGGGATGGCGGCACAGATGTCTCATTTCAAAAGATCGAATTCTGTTTGCTCTTTGTCTGCCCATGGTAAGGTGTTCTTCTCCTTCTGGAGTTGTCTCAAATGGTGTGTTTTGGACGCAAAGTGTGGGACGAATTTACTGTAAAACTCTGCCATCCCTAAGAAGGAGCGGACGTCTTCCTTTTTCTTGGGTGTTGGCGCTTCTTTGATGGCTGTCACATTGGCTCGTTTCGGCTCTAATCCCCTTTCGCTGATCTCGTTGCTCAGCTATGTCACTGATCCCACACCGAACTTGCATTTCTCCAATTCTGCAGTGAGACCATTTTGTACTAGTATGGTCAAGACAGCATGTAGTTTGGCATCATGGTCACCTTTTGATTTTCCCATAACGAGGATGTCGTCCTGAAAGTACTGCACTCCTTCTACCTTCTGGAACAACCGGTGCATGAGCTTTTCAAATACTGCGGCAGCGGATGCTAATCCGAATGGCATCCTAAGGAACTTGTAGCATCCAAAAGGTGTGAGGAACGATGTCAGGTGATTGCATGCTGGGGGCAAGGCGATTTGATGGTACGCGGAGGTGAGATCCACCGTGGAGAACCACTTGAACTGCCTTTGTTTTTGCCAGCATGTCGTTTATCCGGGGTAGTGGGAACTTGTCCACCACAATGTTCTTGTTGAGTTCCCTCAGGTCCACGCACAGGCGCACCTTACCATTGGGTTTCTGTGTGACCACTAACGGTGCGAGCCACTCTGCACTTTCGATGGCTTCTATGATTCCGTTTCTTTCCAGGAATTGTATTTCTTCCTGTACATCCTCCCTGCTTCTGAAGGGAATGTTGCAAACCTTGTGGCTTACTGGTTTTGCCCCGGGTCTTAAGGCATATCTTGTGCGTGTATTTTGTCAGTTGACCTATTGTCCCCTTGAAGACTTTGGGATATTTTTTCTTCCACGCATTTTCTTCGTATGCTTGGACTGTGTCTGTCATCAACACTTGGGTAGTCACACCTGGGTTGAGTTGGATTCCTAGAGCTCCTTGATCCATCCACCCTAGAACTGAGGGTCCTTTCTCTGCGATGTACAGTTTTCCTTCTGCTGTTCGCCCCTTGAAATCGAACGTCAGTGGGTAATAACCCACCATGGGTATGGGTTCACCTGTGAACTTGACTGGGTGTGTATCTGTGGGATGCAGGTTCGCGCCCACTCTGGGTTCAAAGTCTCTTTCCCATATGGTTTGTTGAATTATGGTGTACGGGGAGCCTGAATCAGCCACCATGTTCACCTGTATTCCTCCGATCGACATCTGTAACGCTGGCTTCCTGGATCTTGTGCAGTCTACTCCGAGAACCTGGTCATCTATGCACAAGACTTCATCCCCTTCATCTTCTCCTTCTGGGGCCTTTTGGTCTCTGCCCAAATCCTGGGTGACGTACTTCACTTCTGTTCTTCTGAGCTTAATCCGGCATACCTTTTCATAGTGTCCCATTATTCCGCAGAAGGAGCACTTGGCTCTGAACGCCGGGCATCCCTTGTCGTTGCTTGCGTGTGTCTGGCTACCACATCTGTAACAGGTGTTTCTGCCTTCTCCTTGTTGTCTCTGGGTTCTCGTGGGCCTCTGAGGGTATTTCTTCTGATACCTTGTGTTTGACGGTGTTTGTTGCTGTGTTACTTCTTGTCTGATACCTTGCACACTGGAGTTCTGTTGATGCTCTCCCTTTTCGCAGCTTCTGCACATCTCTTGGATAGTTCTGCTTTCTTCACGAATGCCACGACTTCCTTGAGGGGTGTGTCTCCGTTGACCCACAACTTCTCTTGGATCGCTGTGTTGGCAGTGTGCATTTATGATCTGATCTGTGATGAGTTCATCGTGCAGTGTTCCGATTTTGCATGTCACTGCCAGCTTCTGTAGCGCTGCCACGTACTCATCTATCGATTCTCCGCTGCTTTGTTTCCTTTGGAAGAAATTGCATCCGTCTATTTCCGTGCACACTTCTGGGCGGTAGTGGGAATCCAGATCCTCCAGAGCGTGTTGGAACTTGTCCGTGTCGTTTGGGCGTCTGGTCTTCTTCACCAGGTTGTCATACACTCTGATACCTTCTGGGCCTACGTTGTGCAGAAGTATTTTCTTCCTCCTTGAATTGGAGAAAGCCCCTTCACTTTCTTCCTCTAGAGCGGATAGGTAATTCAGGAACCGCTTCCAGTCTTCCCATGGCATTGATGGCTCGCCCATCTTGGGTAGGAAGGGGACTAGATTGGTGAGGGAGGACGGCTGTGCGCACATTTTTCCCACGTTGCGTTGGACCGGAACCTGCTGTGTGGCAACTCCTGGTGTGCTCCCTGGGGCTTTCCTCTCTCTTGGCCTGCTTGCATGCGTGGGTGAAGGGTTTCCCTCCCCTTCTCTGGATGCACCCTAGACCTCCAGTGCTATGCTCTCTTAGGGGTGTGTCTACTGATCCCTGTGGGGCCCCACTAGTATGCATAGGGACGTGCTTCTGTGTTCTATGGTGTGCAGCTGTGTCTCTGGACACTCACTGTTAGAGGGAATGACTGCCTCCGGCTTTGGGTCCAGCAGTATGGCTTGTCTCTGGGCGTGTTTGCGCCCTGTTGACGCGTGCGCACCCTCTGGCAGTGCACCAGGACTCTCCTCTCTCCTTCACTGGCCTCAGTGTGCCTTTAGGGCTGCCTCTTGTGCCATCGGAGCATCAGGAGCAACTGCCTGCCCTTTGGAGGTCGTTGCAAGCGCCGCCGCTGGAGGGGAGGCTCAGCGCTGATGCGGGGCGCTTGTGGGATCTGGAATGTGCTCTCCCCACGTGGCGTGGCACACTCCTCTGCCGCGCTCGGGTCCGTGTTCGGAGTGCGGTGGGTTCTGGACGTGCACCGCTTGGCAGGCGGTCCCGGCGTCCTCTCAGCCTTGTCGACAATTTTATAGTGATTGCACTGCAGCTAAAAGATTACCGCTGACACAGTAGAGTGTTAAACTTCTGATTTAATCTCCCGAGCACCGGGAATGCGATCTCTCACCACCTTTCACTCACGGCATACAAAATGGCCACCTCACGCTCCCACCATGCCCCGGGTGCACGCTCATAAAGACTAGAGTGAATCACCACATGATCCAGCGCCAGCCCTGGCCTGCATTGTTTGGGGGTCTGAAGGGACCTCCCATTCATGATGCCAGCAGTGTCAAATTTACAAGCAGTCTGGGCGTCTGGGGCATAAACTCTTTACTCCCAGGAAGGCATGTTAATCGCTTTTTACAGGCTGCAAGCAGCACCCCTTCCCAACTCGTCTCCCGTGATGTGTTGGGAAAGTGTGTCGCTTGCAGCCTGTGAAGGATTGCAATTTGACTTGAGGTCACAGAGCCATGAGAATGTACTCTCCAGCCATCTGAGGCAGAGAGGACACGCTTGCCGCTCTCAAGACTACCATCCTGGACTGGAACAGCAGCGGCACACCCTGTTGCAGCTAAGAAGGGCGGAGGGGATGGAGGACTTTCATCATGCCTGCCAGCCTGTGGTTCGTTTATACTGTTTTTTGAACAATAAAAACAAACCACAGACTGCCGCAGCAGAGCACACACCAGGGGCTCACAAAATTAAAAGTGGTCCCTTTGTGTGCTTTTATGGGCCGTTTTACTTTAGTTCATCAGTTTATATCGCTATATTTAGAGGCATTTATTAAAACTGTTAATAAATGCCTCTCAATATAAGGATTTAAACAGATGTACTAAAGTGAAACTCTCCTACAAGTTCAAAGCATATAAGAGAGAGCACTTTTAATTTTGTGAGTACAGGATATGTGTATCCTGAAGTCACATAATTTAAAGTGCCGTAGTCCCTTGTGTTCTTTTAACACACAGGCGCGCTTCACTTTAGTTCATCAGTTTATATCACTATATTGAGAGGCATTTATTAACAGTTTTAATAAATGTCTCCCAATATAGTGATATAAACTGATGTACTAAAGTGAAACGCTCCCACATGTTAAAAGTATGCAACAGGGGCCCGCCCCTTTCAAATTCCACCAGGCGCCATTTTATCTTGCTTTTCCAAAGGAGCAAGGTAGCAATTTTGAAACTCTGAATAGGTTTTGAGGCATTCATTAGCATTGAATACACAAGCAATTGCTTGTTGTCCTCCTATGGTATAGAGTTATACAGCCTGATTCATCAATCTCCCGTTTTGCGAGGCCCTAATAGCGAATTATAGCGATTCGCTATTAAGGACTCGCAAAACGGGATTCATGTAGGATTAGCAAAATTTATTGCGATTCCTACTGATTCCTTATTTGCGATTAGCAAATTGCTAATTGCAAATAAGGAATAACTCGCCATTCATTCCTATGGGCCAAAAGGCCCATAGGAATGAATGGGGAGTATTCCTTATTTGCGATTAGCAATTTGCTAATCGCAAATAAGATAGCGATTTGAAGGGTGCCAGGGGTGTCCAAAGGACACCCTGTAGCACCCCTCAAATGAAATTTTACACAGGTATTGCACACACACATGTCCAAAGGACATGTGTGTGTGTAACATGCAACTCAGAAAAATGCATTTAAATGCATCTTTCTGAGTTTTTGCAATTTACCACGAGGTCTGACCTCGCGGTAAATTGCGGCAAGAAATTGCGAATTCGCAAAAAAAAATTGAATGATGAATTGCATTTAAGGAATCTCAAATAGAGATTCCTTAAATGTAATTCCTCGCAAAATTGCGAGATCGCAATTAGCGATTTTTGCATTTGGGATGCTGAATCCCAAATGCAAAAATCGCACTCGCAAAGGGCCAGATTCTCAGAATCTGGCCCTTTGCGAGCGCAATTTTGTTTGATGAATCAGGCCGATAGTCTAAGCCGTAACAGAGCAAAACATATTTTGTAGAGTCCTAATATATGTTGACAACACATGTTAGTAACACACAGTCAAATGCAATCACTTTATATACATTTATTAAACTGCAAATCCACTTTCATCCCAGGAGCTCTGAGAGTGGGATACATCAATAAAAACAACAGGGAAATATATAGATCGTATTTTTTTGGGTGGGATTACAGATGTGTATGCAATTTGTGTAATCATTCAAGCAGGCTGTGCATGATGTATGAAATGAAAAATCCCAGGGCAGGACAGAGGGTGCATACAAATGTTCATTATCATTGATTCGGTGTTCATTTGTTCTGTTGAATATATACGGAAATTCAGTTAATCTTGGCTTGAAAATTCACTCGTGCCCCGAAGTAATAAAAATAACCCTTTTCCAGCCTATTCGAGAAAAAAAAAATCAATTTATTTTCTAGGCCCATTGCTTTTTTTTTTTTTGACCCATTAGCCGGTGACATTTATTTTCACTAAACTGCTGCCCCGCCTGAGCACCTGGAAATCAACCTCAATACTGAAGACATGAAATAAACACGCACAGGTGTTACTTCTCTATGAAAAGAACGGCAGGCCAGTTCACTTATATAGCCAGCGGTAATATGGACATTTTAATTATGTTGTGGGTCCGCTGTAAAAAAATAAAACAGAGGAATGCAATAAATTATACGTGTCAGTAATTGACAGCGTTATCTCATAAATGTGCCCGAAGGGTGACAGGTGTGACAAGGTGCAACATAATGAATGCAGCTGTGCCAGGGAGACAGTGCACCTCATCAGGACCACCTGTTGTCTGTAGCAAGATAAACATGAACAAGATAGATTCATAAAAGGTAAGGCTTCTAAAAAAATCCTCATTCATAATTAGGAACGACATTCTGCATCGAAAAGCTATACTTTTTTTCTGAAAAGTAAATATACATTCTATTGCCCCTAACACTCACCACTATACTATAGGCAGGGAGCCTGGAATTATGCGGCAGTGGAGGACCAATTTTAGCGGCACGTGTGACTAAATTATGCGGCACGAAAAGGCAAAATATGTTGCACAATGCGCCACATTTTGTAATAGTATTACTTAGTTTTGTTTTTATTTGTAAAACTCATTCTTAAGTGTGTCTGGGCATTCATGTCACCTCATTATTACTAATTTAACAGCCAAATATGGCACAGAAAGTGGAACAGTCAACATTTGCAAAGCGCCTTCCACTGCGTGGCAATGAATGCAGCTACGTTTGTAGTAACTTTTTATCCATTTTAGCTTGAAACACTTTTTTTGGTTAAAATTTGCAGATTCTGCACCAGATGATGGAAAATTTGGAAATGGGTTAAATCTATAATGAAGCGGAAGCCTCAGCAGCTCCAAAATCACATACATTTTGTGCCCCTTACTAGGGTTTTTCTTCTGTGTTGAGATTTCTTGATTTTTGTACATTCACACTTATTTTAGGTGCTTATACCATGTATATACTACTATACTTTAGCAAAACTCTCTCATTTACTTAGAGAAGTTTAGATTTGCAGAAATATCAAGATTCTGATAATCCTCTACAAGCAACTGGTAACCATGATATTACTGCAAATTTAGCTTTACACTAAGATTAAACCTCTCAGTTTTCTATTTTTACATGTTTTTTACAACGTAAAAAGCTTGGTTAATCTGCAGATTTTCAATATGCAAGTGGTCAAATTCCATAAAATCTGTATGTGGATATAAGTTGACTCGTCTGTGTAAGAGACTTGTGCTTGTCAGAGCCCCTGGTGACCCGTTATGACAGCCAGGGCTAAGACAGATTTTGACCAAGTGAAGCTTCCCATAGAATAAACAAATTAGGAGCCTGATGCAGAGTTTGGCAGGTGGTTTACTCTGTCACAAACGTGATGGATATCCAATCTGCCGCATTAGAAGTGCCATAGGATATAATAAATTGCTATTCACCTTACTTTGCAAGAAATGTTCTATTTGAAGAAATGACATTCATTTTGTTGCTCTGAATTGAAGTTTATGTTATTTGTGGTGTAGATACTAGCTCTGGGTGTTATTGCAAGTATTGTAGGTGTTCCGCTTCCGGATTTTTCTCCAATTGACCACCCTCTTTTACCAGCTGCGGTGTACATTAAAAATAAGAGGCGTGGTGTAAATTCAAGCTGCAAAACGCTTGTGCTGAGCAGTGCAGCACATCAGCGAGGGCATTAGAAGAGGTTAACTCTACCACCATCCAATGAAACATGTGAAACAATTGGGGTGAAGGTGCATTTTCAACACAATTTTTCAAATATATTTGGTAAGAAGCTGTAGGCTTACCAAGCTACAACAAATTAATTGATTTAAAAAACAGTATTCATCTATGTTAAAGCTGGATAAACATTCAAAATGTCCCCTAAACTTTTACTTTCGCTACACTTCACTATAAGGAGATTTACCCCCAGATTCATCAAAGTACTCTTTTGCGAGTCCTTAATAGAGATTATTAAGGAATCGCTATTAAAGACTCGCAAAACGGGATGCATGTAGAAATCGCAATTCATTTAGCGATTTCTAATGCTTCCTTATTTGCGAATCGCTAATTGCTAATCGCAAATAAGGAATGGCTTTCCCATTCATTCCTATGGGCCTCAAGGCCCATAGGAATGAATGGGGAGTCATTCCTTATTTGCGATTAGCAATTAGCGAATCGCAAATAAGGAAGCGATTTCAAGGGTGCCAGGGTGTCCAAGGACACCCTGTAGCACCCCTGAAATGCAAATGTACACTGGTGTTGCGCACACACATGTCCAAAGGACATGTGTGTGTGTAACATACAACTTGGAAAAATGCACTGAAGTGCATTTTTCTAGGTTTTCGCTATTTACCACGAAGTTACACTTCGCAGTAAATAGCAGCCCCATTTTGCGAAATCGCAATTTCAAAAAGGTTCGTGAATAGCATTTAAGGAATCTCTAATTGATATTCCTTAAATGCGATTCTTCGCAATTTAGCAATTTCTATAATTGCGATTTTTGCATTTGGGATGATGAATCCCAAATGCAAAAATAGCGCACGCAAAGGGCCAGATTCTCAGAATCTGGCCCTTTGCGAGCCGATTTTGGCTTCATGAATCTACCTGTTAGAACTGTGGAGTCTCCCTACAGTGGAGCATAGAGAAAAGTAAACAAGTTAACTTAACTAAAATAAAATCAGCAAAAATATCTTAATGCTAACTTTTGATGTAAATTGATGTTATATTTTTATTCTAAAAGTAGACCACAATACAAAATGCTAAAGCACTATTGACCTAATTTTTCATTAATAATCCATTAAACAAAAATATATTAAATAAATACACATATTTTCCTGAAGTTTAAATTGAAAATGCATTCCCACTAAAAGAAAAGTATTTATTATGTGTTAATAATTATTAAAAGAGATTATAGAAGTAATTTAAAGTGATGTAATTACCCTTTTATAGAAATGAATGTTACATTGATTTATCCATTTCAAAAGGTTGTTTAATATTTTGTATTTAAATAATATATATGGTTTGTTTTGTAGTTATGTTTTAATGTTAAGTTATATTTATATGTTTAACTCTTTTAAATAATTTAATTTAACATTATTTCCTATGGAGTTGTATTTCAATTCCTGTCCTCAATTATATTCTATGGATTTGTGTTGTACTGCGAGTAGTTAGCCCTGTTTGGTGCAGGACTTATACCAGCTTGAGCGGGACTAATTTCTTCTGTTTTAGTTCTCTTTTTGACTTTAGTATATATAGGAGTGTAATTTGCGAACAGCAATGGCCGTACACTTTTGTGGGTAGGCGCATTTCCCTCCCTAAACCCCTCCATAGCCCCCTAAACCCCTTCTAACTTCTCCTTAAACCCCTCTCATATAGTAGCACCTATGTTCCTTTTCCCTCCACTCCCCCGATCCCTCCCATATTTTCCACTAAGTATTAATCTTACGTGCAAGAGGATCACCCCATAGCAAAATAAATGAAATTTGAGATTTACACTCACTAGTTTGTGAATATCCTTTTGTAGTGCTATTGTAGTACTACTAAACAAATTACAAAATTCAGTTTATCAATAGGTTTTAGGGTGCCCATTACACAATCAAAATCTACTCACTGCGCAAACTAAACAAACAACACATTACATGCACACAATATGTTCAAGAAACACTGCAGTACTAGAAAATTCACATACAATCCAACACACAGCCAAATCACACAGATACAGTATCCAACACACACACAGAATACAACAAATTTGATCCTACAGAAACGTTGTGCACTCTGTTGCCAAAACACAAGCATATGAAGCATCCCCTGTGCATCCTATATTCACAATACACATCACCTCCACCACTGAGAATAACATTCCCTCACAGTTCAAAACGCACACATGACACAGAGTGTACACAAAACACAACACCTGCCAGTGGTGTATCCAAGACTGAACACTCACAAAATCTACACTAAGCCAGCCATACAGACACCATTTACCCCCAATGCATCCACCTGAATTCACACACAATGCAGCATATACTCACCACATACACTGCATGCAATGTAAACAACAGTACATTTAAAGTTAAAGTATAACAATAATTTACATTAATAATTAAAATCATTTTTGAAAGAAAATATTCTCAAGTTACATTTTTTTTTTTGATTTATCCTATACTTTACCATAGGGAGACTCCACAGTGGGGGGTCGAGGTCTCTGTATTGTAAAGTATGGGGAAACAATAAAATAAATGAAACCATTAATGTTGGGGCATTATAGGACATGTTGCCAGGGTTTCCCAGAAGAAGCATTCAGAACCCAATCCAAATCTTCATTTACTTAGTGTTGAATGTTTTTTGAGTATTGAATATGGTGTGAGGTAATTGAAAGCGAATTTCTGGAACAAGCTGGCCTGTGAAATGGAAATAGGTACTGTACCAATCGAGATATTTGCAGACTTTGGTTCAACCTTTACAATTATTGACCAGTAAGAATGGGACAACAAATGTGCATGTATGATTGGAAATTAATTGAGGAAGGTCCTGAAGGTTTCACTAGGAAACCAAACTCCTTGCTGTAGTTTAGTCCCTTATCCATTATGCTTAAAGACAGGAGAGCTATAGGACAGGAGAGCCATGGGAAAACTGAACATTGCAGAAAAAGGTCATTCTGTCCTTGGTTGGATTGACCAGACAACCTTGGGCATCCCATTGAATCTGTTTACCTATGAGGAATTTCTATTGTTGGAAGACTTTGGTTGGGTCATGTGATGAATTTCCCATTTATTATTGGGCAAACGTTGCAGAACTGCAAAGATTTTCCCACAGTATTATCCTCAAATGAGATCTCACCTTAGTGACATATCAAGTCAGTAGCATACCCATGATTGTAAAGGATAAGATGATTGCAGAAGTGCAAAAGAAAAAGTAAAATTAAACCAGTGGAGGCAGTAGATTTGTTGGGCCCTTTTGCTGTGGCCCACTAGTCTAATGGCATTGTGAGATTATGCTTTGAATGAAGAAATCCCCCAAAATATTCTGATGAACTTGTTTCTCTTGGCCAAGATCAATGAGTGATCAATTCATTGCTTGCTAAAACCAAAAGGATTAAGTGGTTTTCCATGACCAAATTGGCATTTTCATGACACTAAATTCCGCTTCATCTTGACAGCAGCAAACTTCTAGCTTTCATCACACCCTTCAAGGAGCGGTTATTTCAGTGGCTGATGGATCATCTTTTTAAGAGCTGTGGTGGTGTTGTTTCCTTCCAAGATGATATAGAAAACATGGGCAAGAAGAGGGGGGAACAAGGACATCATTTGAGAGAAAGGCTGAATGTGTTGGATGTCAAAGAGTTGAATGTAGAGTTTTTTAAATGCAGATTTGCTGTAAGGTCTGTGACGTACTTGGGGGAAGGAGATTAGTGAATGGGGATATTGCCCGAGAAATAAATCATTGAGTCCATTAGAAATGTTCCACTTCCCACATCCAAGGTCCTTCTTAGGGCCATCTTAATTGTATTGCAAATTTCTGAAATATTTTTTGTGTAAGACATACGCTATCCAACAATTGTTTAAGAATTCCCACAGGCTTGTGTTGGATGAAAACTAATGTACATGTTTTGAGTTGATCAAGGATGATAGCTGAGGAGCTGATCCATTGCAGTGTTTTGATCCTTTCACCAAATACATTACAACCATGGTTGCCCATGATAAGGGTTTAGGGTTAGTTCTTTCCTAGATTGCTAAAAATGGGCACGAGTGTGGGGCCTAATTTGCATCATATTTTATTTCGCTCATGCAGGAGAACTACTGTGTGATATAGAGCGACTGACAGAGGTCAGCATGTGTGGGCCATGAACAAAGCTTCTTCCTAAAGTTTTGACACCTAGTAGAGTTTCCAGGCCATCCCACAAATAGCTAGATTGCCTCTCAGACTGCTTAATTACAATTATTATGTACAGTACGTACCTGGGACCAAGAACCCCGTTTTGAATAACTGGAGCAAATCCCCTTTGTCTGTTAATGAGCACAGCTGTGACTTGTGTATTCTGTTTCTTTGGTTGAGGTGGAAGAGTATGGCACAACTGTTGATAAGGATTGGATCTATGAATATAACAATGGTGATATTTTGCAGCATGGTTCTCAACTGACAAAGTAAGCAGCATTTACCTAAGGTGTTAAGGAATTTTTGGGAAATTAAGAATGAGTTATCTGTGGATGACAAGGGTTTCTTACTGGGAGGGTGTTAAATTGGGCCATCTCTGGGTTTAAGAAAGAAAATCCTAAGTATTTTTCATGAGGGGCATTTAGGCATCGTTAAGTCCAAGATAAGGCTTAAGGCATAATGTTTTTGGTGGCATTGACCCAGATGAAGAAAGTTTTTTTTTTAATTGCCTGTAATGCGCCAATGCTGATAAATCTCATGTCATATTTAGACCTCCTTCACAACCTCTAGTGCAGGTGTCTCCAACCAGTCATTGAGATACCAGTAGCTCGTTGACACCTTCAGAGTAGCTCACAGCCTTCAGTTCTTTAAAAAAAAAAAGGGTCACATTTTTATTTTAAAGGTAAGGGAATGCTGTGTTTAATTTACATTTTTTTCTTCAGGCTGAGGATAGCAGGGCCTGATAATGAGCAGTACAGGAGTCAGATTTATGGCAGCCACTCACACACCCACTCCTCACCCATACAGCCTCTCAACACAGCCACCCACTCACCCATACAAGCACTCACACTCTCACTCATATACCCACACAACCACTTATATACACATTCACACATCCATACAAGCACCCACACATCTGCTCACTCACCCATACAGCCATTCACACAGACACTCACTCTCCAATACAGCCACCAGCACAAAAACTCACTTAACCAAATACCAACTCAAACACCCATTCACTCACCCGCACAGTCACTTACTAAACCAGTTGCTCGCCCATACAGCCATTCAGACACCCACTCACTCACACATACAATCACTCATACACCCACTCATAGAGTCACTCACACAGCCACTCACTCACCCATACAGCCACTGACACACCCAGTCATTCACCAATACAGCCACTCACAGAGCCACTAAGTCAACCGCACAGCTACTCACACACCCGCGTATGAACTCTTAGTGCCACTCACACACTCATGCATGCAATCAGACACACACTCACACACAGATAAACACAGCCACACAGCCACTCACATAATCTGGGTACAAACTGTAATCACTAATTAGTTGTACAAAAAGTATACTAATTTAACTTTTGTGGTACTTTAGCTTACATGTTTAACACTCATCTACTTTTAGGAAACATTCACAATCGCTGGATGATGTAATCAGTGATGTGTGATCAGTGATGTCACAGACTAAGTCGTGAGTAATGTAATATGTGAGGTCATAAGCAGTACATTGCAGGGGCATAACTTATAGTTAGCTTAGGTAACTATAACTGCTGAATTTCACTGACTTTGTATGAATAAAATCTGAACCTAAATATAACGTTCCTGTAACCTTTGTTTTTTTTTCAGTGAATATATTATACACACACACTTGTGTCAGAAAATTGTGCCCTAAAGAAAATAATTGGCACGTAGTGCTTTTTTGGAAAATAGTTTGCCAAAGAAATAGGGGGCATATTACCAAGCAATAGCGATAATTATCGCTATTGCTTGGTTAGAGACAAAAATTTACCGCAGCGCTGCGGCGATTTTTACCGCAAATAAACCTTGGTATTACCAAGGTTTAACGCAAATGCGGTAAAAATCGCCGCAAAGCATGAATATCGCTGAAAAGTCAGCGATATTCACGCATTAGCGAGCTAATGCTCTCAGCCATGTTATCCACCTCCCATTGGATAACATGGCTAAGAACTGCTCAGGGCAGGTGTTAGCTTTTGGAGATATTCCCGCTTAGCGCGAATATCTCCAAAAGTTGGTAATAGGAGATAGCGATGTTAGCGACTGTTTTCAGTCTCTACATCTTGGCACGCCCACTTTGCATCTCATTAGTGATAAATATCACTGACATGCAAAGTGGGGCCCAAGATGGTCGCTATCTCCTACTAGCTGTCGCTAACTGGTGTTAGCGGCAGCTAGGTAATAGGGAGATACTTTTATCTCCGCTTTCTTGGCTTTTAAAGCCAAAAAAGCGGAGATAAACCCCCTTGATAATATGCCCCTATGTGCTTTTGTGGGTTTACATATGTGAAACTGTTTTCCTGAACTTCTTTTTAGAAACAATGCATGTTTCTTTTTAGAAACTATGTAGGACTAGATATGTCTATTGAGTGATGCAGTGGTGAACTGCCGGGGTTCCACTGGAAGAGATCATGACTCAACAGTTACTTGGGGAGGCGGAAAGGGAGGGGGTCCTGGGTGGTGGGGAAGTGGGGGGATTTGGGGGGAAAGTTGGGAGATGGGTTTGATAAGCTAGGGCATAAGTATTACAAACATGCTGTGAGGGATATCAAAATTCGGCCAAACATTCTGTCATAATTTGGTGAGGTCCTAGTCTACCCACTAGAGTTGATGGTTTGTGTGGGGTGACAGGTGCTCTGACGGTTGGGGTGGTGGGCAGTTTCAGGCTCACAGTGTAAGGTAGCAGGGTGGGGGGAGTTTATAGGCTTGAGACAATTGTTTTTGATGTCTGATGTGTTATTTGTTATTATGATGACTTGCATACAGGGGACTGATAGGATGGAAATGGAATCACACCACACAGAGGTAGCCAGTTCAGATACAGGTCCCCTGAGACCACTGCAGCTGTCTCATGCGGCACTACCATACCAATACCTACGTCAACAAGCCCCAGACCTAGTGCTGATGCAGGAAAAGCACCTTCGGGGTAACTTATTCAAAGCCCAAGATAACGTTGGCTATAAACTATTGGCTTAGGCCGGCGACACACAACGTACTACAGGGGAGCGGGAATTCAAATGAAGTAATCAGTGCAATTTGTCCTTATCCGCACAGGGACTGACACTCTGTGTCGCTATGTAGCACTGTTGGGATGCTGGGAATGTCTTACATTGAGCATTTTCTTTTTGTACATACCACTGAGACTTCATGGACCAACCTTTCGAGACATTATTGCCCTACTCTTAGAGCTGCTGCCTAGAATCCTCATACTGGGAGGCGATGTGAATGCTGTAGTTGAGCCGGGTATGGACAGAATGAGCAGGGTTGCCCCCAATCTGAGCTGGGGCCATCACGGTCCTTTATGGAAGTGATGGGACTGACGTAATTATGGCAAGCACAAGACCCTCAGCAAAAACAGCACACATACTTTTCAGCAACGTGTGGAATTTTAGTTTGCGAGCTAAACATCATCTGCGCCAGCTTGTCACCCACGTACAGCGCGCACAGCGGCCATTTTAGGTATCATGGTCTCCCTGTCCGCGAACTATCGTCAGCGCGCCCCTCTGACCCAGCAAGCATCCTCCGCGCACCCTGGCTCCCCCTCCCTCCCCCTCATGAGCATAACCCTTCTGCATGACCCTGTCCTTGGGAGTCACGCCAGCGCCTGACCAGCGCCTCCTCTCCTCCCATGAATGCCCCTCTGTTGATAAACCTTCCCTCCGCGCTCAATTGTCCGCGCGGCATGAATACCACTCCTTTTGATGACCCCTTACCCCGTGTCCGACTGTCCACACAGGTCCGAGGCCATCGCCTAAACCAGGAGTTACCATTTACTGCCCCTCATTGTATGGAGTCATCCCTCTTCAAAAGACACACTGTTGACCAGGGCCTCCCCACCCCCTGGGGTATGATCAGGCGCACACATCCTAAGACTTGGTGGAACACTCAGCTGCGTGATGACCCCCTCCTCTTATCAGCAGGTTAAGGACCTCTATTGTAAAGTATACGGGGGTGGGATTGACACGAGGATTATGGGGATGTCTTTTCCTTGCTTCACAATGTTATGATTGTAATAAAGAAAGGTCATATGCCATAAACCGGTGTATAAGAGGCCAGGCCTCAGAGAGGCTGTTAGAGCACCTCGAGACGATACCTTGTTGTCTGATCTGATGTGTTCTGCTCCGTCGGAATAAACTTCTGTTTCCTGCCTTCTGGTCTCCGGCGCCTGCCTCATTGCTTGGTAATTTGAATGGTACAAAGGCGGTCAGCGCCGGGCAAATCTTGAGAAAGGTCATAGCCCTACCTTTTTCTACAATTGGCGTCCCAAAGCGTGGGGCCCATCAGCGACACGTGGATCCAGTGGGAGAGGTCCCGACGACAGAGTGAACGACTGCAACGATCGGGAGAGCTCGTGTCCGATAGACCCTCGTCTGACAGCCGATCATCCGACCTTCACTAGTTCCGAACAGACCTCTCTCGAGTGATCTACGGTCCTGACTGGGAACCATCAGGAGTGCCGCGAACATCACGAAGAATAGAGGACGATCGGGCGCTGGATTCAGAAGACAGGAAACCGTCCATGCGGTCCGGGTAAGGTCGTGTAGACACGACAAACTGAGAAATGATTGTTTGGTTTGGATAATACTAGTATTACGCTTTGTTGAAACCTCTGGAGATTCACCGTCTGCAAACGGAGAAAACAACAGGCTCTCTCTTTGCAAGCAGTGAAGGATAGGTAACGCAGACTTTTGTCCCCATTGTAATCCGTCGTGCCTATCTTCCTCCCCCACTGTTTTCCCGAACTATCGTTCGTGGATTATTGTCTGGAGATTCTTTGTCTGCAAACAGGGAAGAACAAGGTCTCTCTTTGCAGGTAGAGAAAGAGTGGGTAACGCAAACCTTTTTCGCACCCACTTATTCTCCCCACTGATTGTTTGATTGACCGAACATTGATTGTTCGGTATTGGTTCTTTTGAGGTATTCACCGCCGGCAAACAACGGAGAATAGAAATATTCTGTCTAGTCTTTGCCCGCCGTGATAAGATAGGTAGTGCAGACCTTTGTCCCCGTTGTAACCCGTCATGCCTATCTTCTCCCCACTGATTGGTAGCCTGTACAGCCCGGACCGCTTATTAGAGATGAACCATCCAGCTCCACTGGAGGGCACCCCTAATAAGGACATGTTCACTAAGCATGGACTAGTCGCTATAGCTTATACTAAACTATGGCATAAATATACAAAGAAGAACCCTGAAAGTCAGTGGCCACTGATAGGTTCCTTTGATGAAAACAAAATAAAAACATTGGAAATAGCGCTCCAGAAAAATAAGACCACGCCCACTATGCTTGATAGTATAGGCATGTGGCGCAAAGAAACGGAACAACGAAAGAAAAGAGAAGAAGCAAAAATAGGGAAAGAATTACGAAAGGCAGCCCACCTAGCCGCTAAGCAAGTAGAAGAAGAAATAAAAGAAAGAAAAGAAGCTGCACAAAACCAAGAATCAGGGTCGACAGGTCAATGTCCTGTGAGGACCCCCTCTGCGCTCTACCCTGAATTGCCCTCCAAACAACGGGCGAACGATGAGTTACTGCTAGGTCCCCCAATCATCTACATGCCCCCTCCATATGCCCCCTGCCAACAAAGCTTGCAAGCCCCGAGTGCGAGCGAAAGTGACCTTAGCGCTAGTGCACCAGCCCTCACGGCCTCTGCACCAGCCACATTAACAACATCGTCAGACGACCCCGAGGCTAGCAAACAACCACCAGCCAGACCAAATAGGTTGAGCAAAGATGAGCGGGATGGGATCGACAAAATAGCAAAGACATTAGTAGAACGAAGGGAGAGCGAAGATTACACAATGAGCGTATATAATTCACATGCCGACAGCTACAGACGGCATTTCATCTTGCGATTCAGCTACCACACCCTGAACGCATATGAAGATAGGTATCAAAGTAAGGGTCCCGCTAAACTAACAACGCTGTATAGGAAGATTGATGTTGGAGATGGGACTGAATGTGAGGCGACGGAACTCTTCATGCAGATACTTGAGGTCCTCCGCCACCTCACGGAACAAAAACCAGAAGCCAAGGTTACAGTCCCTGAAACGACCTCGGTAGAAGTAGCCAATACTATGATGCCTATCAGAGAAGCGGCTCCTTACTGGATCCCGCCACGTGGTCAGGGAACAAGCGATGATATTAATAATGCAGATGCAAAAGGGAGGGTTGTGTACAATTGGGTTTACCAACCATGGGACCGACAAGATATCCTAACCTTTAAACAAACTCTGCCCGATTTAAGAAAGAACCCGACAGCATTCTATACTGAATTAGGCACAGCCTTGGGTTCGACGATAATGACTTTAGCGGACATTGACTTGTTCTTCGGGTTATGCCTGCCAGCTGACGTGTGGAAGCAAATCCGGAAGGCTGACCACACGGATCTGTTTGGACATACCTGGAACCAACTCAGTGAACTAGATAGACAGCGAGAGCCTGGAAGGAAACCAGTAAAAGACATATTAGAACTTCCAGACAAATTAGTTCAGAAATTAAAGACACTGATCCCAGAGAAAAAGGTAGATTGGTCGGTAGTAACGGCCTGTCGTCAGAAACCCCAGGAAGATGTGTCAGAGTACTTCTCCCGATTCGAGACAGTGTTCTCCGACTACAGTGGCCAAGACATGACCACCGCAACCGGACAGCACCTGTTTGTACAAAATTATGTAAAGGGCCTATCACAAGAGGTCTCCTAAAAGCTGCAGACGAGTGAGAGTAGTTGGGGGGCCTCCAAACCCACAGCTATCCTTCAGATGGCCCAGTATTATGAGCACCAAAAGAATGAGAATGATAGGGCGTCCGAGAAAAAGAAAAAAGATTTAAAGGAAAGGGTGATGATAGCTCAGATACAAGGTCTAGCGGTAGGACGAGAACACCAAAGGGGGAACTACCAATCGACCACCTCTAGAAATATACCTCCTAAAGACTACACCCCAACACCCCACACTGGACGTAGAGACATTAGCAATGACCAGTGTGCCTTTTGCAAAGGATTCGGCCATTGGAAATCACAGTGTCCGGTCCTGCTAGAAATGAACAGAAATAGGGACCCCAAGGATGTAGCGGGTGGACCAAGAAATAGGGAACAAGGACGAGGGCACACAAACGACACCAACAATGACAGATCAGGGAGACCGAACACATTTGACCGTCCCCGACAGAACCAGTATCAAGTATCTGACGGTGAGAATACCCCTGATTTTGCATAGGACTGCCAGGGGCAAGGGAGGGATCCAGTCGAGCTCTGTGTTGACCAGCAAGGTCCTTATGTCACCGCTAAGGTCCTGGGTACAGAGTCTCCATTTTTGGTAGACACTGGGGCGACACGTAGTGTGTTATCGAAACGACTGATTCCAAGGGCACCCTTGTCTGGCTCACACATTACATCGATAGGTTTCGATGGGACGCCCTCCACTAACCCCCTGTCCGTACCTATCACCTTTGACCTAGAAAGCAATACCACTGACACAACATTTCTGCTCTCCTCCAACTCCCCTGACGCCATCATGGGCATCGACTTACTGAAGCATTTTCGAGCTACCATTAGGTGTTCCCCAGATGGAATCCGAGTCATCCTGTACGACAACCCAGATATACCCAAATCTTGCCCGACACGACACATGTGCTCCATAACTGATGCTGACCTGTCCTTGCTTGATACCCTGCCTCCGTACCTATGGGCCAAAAATGACTCTGATGTGGGACGAATGATGATTGACCCCATTCATATAACTGTAAGACAGGACGCTATGCTCCCGAAACTCCCACAATATCGGATATCCCCCGAGGGCGAGAAGGCACTGGTAGCGATCATTCAATCTTTGGTGGATGCAGGAGTGGTTGAAGAGGTGGTTAGCAACGTCTGTAACAGCCCAATCCTACCTATTATTAAGAAACAAGGTGAAGGAGATGAGAAAGCATACCGCTTCATCATCGACCTGCGAGAGATTAACAAAGTGGTTGTACCCCAATACCCCGTGGTCTCAGACATCACCACCATTCTGACCCTCATCCCGTCCACTGCCACCACCTTCACTGTTATCGACCTCAAGAATGCGTTTTTCTCTATCCCCATCCACCCAGACAGCCGTTATCTCTTCGGCTTCACCCTAAAATCCCGCTCGTACCGATTTTGTAGAGCTCCCCAGGGGTACACTGAAAGCCCGAGCATTTACAGCCAGGCCCTCAAAAGACAGCTGGACGCCTTCCAGCTACCAGATGGAGTGGTGTTGATCCAATATGTCGATGATATCCTTTTGGCAGCCGACACCACCCCACTGGCAATCACAGCCACTGTCCAACTCCTACACTTTCTTGCAGACAATGGCCACAAAGTTTCCAAAAAGAAATTACAGTTCTGCCAGCCACAAGTGACATACCTAGGCCATCTCCTGTCCAAAGAAGGGAGGAAACTCACACCCGACCGAATCCAAACCATCCTAGACACCCCCATCCCAAAAACACAAAAGCAAGTCCGCTCTTTGGTTGGCCTAACTTCTTTCTGCAGACAGTGGTTACCTAATTACAGCCTCATTGTGAAACCACTACTTGCCCTGTTGACCAAAGATGTCCCCTCCCCGCTTCCTTGGACCACTGAGTGTCAAGCCTCCTTTAAGGAACTACTGGATGCCCTTTGCTCGGCCCCCGTCCTAGGAACCCCGGATTACTCCAAACCCTTCTCCCTCTTTACCCACGAAAGGGAGGGGTGTGCATTGTCTGTCCTAACTCAATCTATTGGTCCTAAGCAGCGCCCTTGTGCCTACTTCTCCGCCACTCTTGATCCTGTAGCCAGAGCCTTGCCTGCCTGCCTTCGAGCGGTAGCTGCCGCTGCCGTCTCTATCCGTCAGAGCGAAGGAATCGTACTTTCAAACTCTCTGACCGTATTAGTACCCCATGCTGTCGACACCCTTCTGAACCAAACCAAGACTCAACATTTGACTAGTGCACGACTGACAGGGTACAAACTGACGCTGCTTGCCCCCCACATCACACTAAAGCGATGCACAACTCTGAACCCTGCCACATTGTTGCCCCTGCCTGAAAATGACCCCGTCGTTCCTCCCATACACGACTGTGTGACCCTCACGGACGAACAAACTAGGAGTAGAATTGACCTCCGAGACACTGCTTTCACTGACCCCGATGGAGAGCTATGGGTAGACGGCTCATGCATCAAGCTCCCAGATGGCACCACTTCAGCTGCCTATGCAGTAACGACAGCCTGAACAGTAGTTGAAACAGCCTGCATCACACAACGATCTGCCCAGGCAGCAGAGCTGATAGCCCTCACACGAGCATGCATCATAGCCACAGGGACCACCGCGAACGTATATACAGACAGCCAGTATGCCTTCGGGGTGGTCCACCATTTTGGGCTCCTGTGGAGGGAGAGGGGATTCCTGACGTCCCACGGCACCCCTATCCTCCACGGAGATCTAGTCTCCACCCTGATTGAAGCAGTTCTCCTCCCCAAACGATTAGCGGTGATCAAATGTCAGGCACACAAAAGGGTGACAGACTTAGTTGGACAAGGGAATGCACTGGCCGACATCACTGCACGAACCACAGCTGAGAATAGGACGGTAACACGCATGTATGTGACCAGGTCACAAGCAGAGAAATGGACTGACGCAAGGGAAATGATCAGAGACATCCAGTCGGCCAGCACCCCTCACGAACTGACTGAATGGGCAGGGGTGGGTTTGAAGGATGATGAGGGCTGCTGGCGAACAAAAGATGCAAACAGATGGTTGCTGCCTGACTCATACCTGATCCCCATACTGACTATGGCACATTCCCCCGCACACATAGGATCTGCACCCATGACCGAACTCATTTCCACAACGACAAAATCCCCGACTCAGCTAGACGTCTAGTCCAACAGTGCCTTATCTGTTTGCAACACAACCCCGGGAAAGGAACTGTGGTACCCCGGGGAGGGTTTGGGACCCCCAATCACCCCTTTGAGGTCCTTCAGATGAACTACATCCAACTAGAGAGATGCCAGGGCTTGAAGTATGTACTAGTCATTGTATGTGCCTTCAGCAAATGGGTAGAAGCCTATCCCACCCGTGACAACACTGCCATGACTACTGCCAAAGTACTACTGAAATCATTTTTCCCTCGTTATGGCCTTTGTCGAATTTTATGGAGCGACAATGGCCCCCACTTCATAGCTGAGGTTATCCAATTAATCTTAAAGGGGTTGGGGGTGAAGCAAAGGTTTCATGCGGTCTTCCACCCCCAATCCGCCGGTCTGGTGGAACGCCATAATGCCACACTGAAGTTGAAATTGTCAAAAATAGTGGCCACCACCGGACTTAAGTGGCCAGACGCCCTCCCACTGGCCTTACTATCAATGCGCTCCACTCCCACTAAACACCATTTGACCCCCTATGAGGTCGCATTCGGGCGACCGATGAACCTCTGGACCGCTCCCAAGCCGACCTCCATTCATGACGTCCCGGACGTCCTACTGTCTGATTATTTGTGCAAATTAACTAAGACGTTGTCTGCCATTCATCAACAGGTGCAGCAGGCCATCCCCGATGCTTCCAGGGGCCCCGGCCACGACATCCAACCGGGAGATTTCGTTCTAATACGAAATTTCCAGCGGACCAAGGGTCTGGAACCCCGGTGGACGGGCCCCTGGCAAGTGCTGATTACCACACGGACGGCGCTTCGAGTGGAGGGGAAGAGGCACTGGCTGCACGCACATCACTGCCGAAAGGTCTCTGCGAACCTGGCCACGACCGAAAACGTCAACACCCAAGAAGAGCTCCTGAACAAAGACCGACAGACATTGAACTGTTATCCCGATACTGAGGCACTTGAACTTGCAAAATTCTCTGATCCCACTGTGCCATCCCGAGAAGGGTATTTCCTGCGTCGAAAGGAGGGAGCTTCGGCTAAGTAGGCCACGGACTAAGTTGAATCTCAGAACGGTGACCTAAGCACAACCAAGGGTTGCCGGGAGAGAAGCTAAACGAAGTCTGTGGTTCTGCCCGCTACCGAGCCCCTTGAAGGTGATGGAAGCGCCAGATAAGAAGATGATGGAAGCGCCAGATAAGAAGATGATGGAAGAAACAGGAAATACCCACTATAGAAACCCAAAGACTGACAATTTGCACAAATCAAAGACAATCGCCCTCTTTATTGTCTTCCTCTTCTGCCTCCTCCTCATGACCTCCTTCTGGATTCTGGAGGAAAGCACACCGGCTCATGAGGCATTGCTACCTACTGCACAGCCAACACCCCTGAAAGAGCATCACCTAGTCTCTCTGTCGCCTCAGCTCCGAGAAAGGCGCAGGGAATTCTGGAACAATTCCTTCGTGCAACTGTTGCACCAACACAACCTTGCTGCAAATGCTACGAACTGCTGGATCTGCGGGTTGCTCCCGCATGCCACAGGACACTCCATCCCCTTCATCCCTTCTCCTTTCTCAGTTCACGGCTCCTGCCTCGCCTGGTTGATCCTCATGCAAGAGAGCCACAAGGATAATGCCACCTCCAGCCAGACAGTGTCGCACTTCTACTCTGGGTTCTGGCTGAACAAAACCGGAAAGACCTCTGCTGCCCTGTGTCCTGCGCTCACAGGCGCCACCTTCCTTAAAGACATTCCAGCCAAAGAACGAGTCGAAGTACAGGTGCTCCACAATCCAGCCAGAACCACCTACTCTCATCTGCAAACACAAACTACCGCCACTCTGACTGTGGCTCTGTCTGTTATCAATGTCACAGGACTTGTGTGTCTCGAAGGCCAGGGAACACAGCTGGTGGGTCACAGTTCCTGCCGAATCACCAGAACATTGGACTCAGTTGATCCCCCTTCTTTTGTTGCTTCTCCAAATATGTACTTTGTGTGTGGCACCAAAGCTTACACCTGGCTCCCGAAAGGTTGGAAAGGTACCTGCTACATTGCCTTCGTTCTTCCCCCCACATATGTAGCCCCTGCCAACCATCACCGGCAGAGGCGTGCAGATGACATTGGACAAGCCGACTCCACTGGAGCACAGTTCCTAGATGCAGCAAAGGGACTTGTTCCTCTGTGGGGCCCAATGGCAAACAGCCGCGCTATCCGGCACCTGACCCAGGCAGTGGAAACAACGATCAACATCACAGCTGGCATCCTCGCTAACAACACGGCGGAGCTTCAGGCGGTCCGCCTTGTGACCCTCCAAAACCGCCTTGTCCTAGATGTGGTCCTAGCCGACCGAGGAGGAGCATGCCGCATCATCGGATCTAGCTGCTGCACCTAAGTGCCAGATAACTCGCCTTCCGTCTACAAAGCAATTGAGCACCTCCACAGACTTTCCTCGGAGGTTCACCAAGAACAAGAAGGATGGTCACTTGGGAGCTGGTTTTGGGACACTTTGAAGAACTGGGGTTGGAGGTTGTTTTCCTTCGTGCTGATACCTGTTGTGATATTATGTGGGTGTTGCTTAGGTATCCAATGTCTGCCATCTTTGTGCGGCCTTGTTTCTAACTGTATGTGCCCAAAGACTTTGGACTTCCGAAATGAGCACATGAGTCCCCTCTATGAAGTAGAAATACGTGGCCTTATGGGGATAAATCCGAACTGACAAGTTGGCGAGACATGTTAAAAGGGAGGACTGTGGAATTTTAGTTTGCGAGCTAAACATCATCTGCGCCAGCTTGTCACCCACGTACAGCGCGCACAGCGGCCATTTTAGGTATCATGGTCTCCCTGTCCGCGATCTATCGTCAGCGCGCCCCTCTGACCCAGCAAGCATCCTCCGCGCACCCTGGCTCCCCCTCCCTCCCCCTCATGAGCATAACCCTTCTGCATGACCCTGTCCTTGGGAGTCACGCCAGCGCCTGACCAGCGCCTCCTCTCCTCCCATGAATGCCCCTCTGTTGATAAACCTTCCCTCCGCGCTCAATTGTCCGCGCGGCATGAATACCACTCCTTTTGATGACCCCTTACCCCGTGTCCGACTGTCCACACAGGTCCGAGGCCATCGCCTAAACCAGGAGTTACCATTTACTGCCCCTCATTTTATGGAGTCATCCCTCTTCAAAAGACACACTGTTGACCAGGGCCTCCCCACCCCCTGGGGTATGATCAGGCGCACACATCCTAAGACTTGGTGGAACACTCAGCTGCGTGATGACCCCCTCCTCTTATCAGCAGGTTAAGGACCTCTATTGTGAAGGTATACGGGGGTGGGATTGACACGAGGATTATGGGGATGTCTTTTCCTTGCTTCACAATGTTATGATTGTAATAAAGAAAGGTCACATGCCATAAACCGGTGTATAAGAGGCCAGGCCTCAGAGAGGCTGTTAGAGCACCTCGAGACGATACCTTGTTGTCTGATCTGATGTGTTCTGCTCCGTCGGAATAAACTTCTGTTTCCTGCCTTCTGGTCTCCGGCGCCTGCCTCATTGCTTGGTAATTTGAATGGTACAAAGGCGGTCAGCGCCGGGCAAATCTTGAGAAAGGTCATAGCCCTACCTTTTTCTACAAACGCACAATAGGCACTCACGTATTGATCATTTTGTCACCCACCAAGTACATAAAGGCCAATTCCAAGATGCATCACATATGGCGTGAGGGATCTCCAACCACTCGCCAGTTGGGGTAGTGCACCACAGACAGGCCTGAGATTTTATTGTGCAACCTGAAGTTGATCCATGGCAACCGCGGAACGTAGGCATCAAAGAGAAATTGAGGGAAGGGGCAGACACTTACTTCACAGAAAATAAGGGTACTGTAGATTCAGCATGCGTCCTATAGGAGGCATTTAAAGTTGTCATACGTGACCAGGCTCAGGCCCTGATAGGGGGAAAGAAGAATTATGAAACTGTTGAGTGGGATATTAAAAGTTTGGAGACCATGGCCCATGCAGTGGGAACTGCTGACCTTCTGCATCAGCTTCAACTCTAGCAGCACAACCGGAGTATTATAGCGTGTGCTGTTGTGCAGGCAATGCAACGCCCCCTATATGACATAGGAGACTAAGGCAACAAGCTGTTGGCTTGGTTAGACAGGCGGGATGAATAGCACAGTAGGGTGCTAGAAATCCTCAGCTTGGTTGGAGTGCCCCAGCGGACTAGTGCTGCCATATCTGATACTTTTGCCACTTACTATGAAGGTATAAAAACTTCTACTACCAATATGACTTTACTGACTTTCTAAAAGACATTGACCTGCAGAGGCTCTCAGACGAGGCTAGAGAAACTCTGGAAAAAGACCGGACTGGGAAAGCGTTGGCGCTAGCAGTTCACAACTTCCTGTCTGAAAAGGCGTTGGGGCCCAATTACCTCCTGATTGAAATATATAAGGGAATGGCCAATAAAGTGACAGAACACATCTTCCATGTGGTGTGAAAGGGAGGCAGTCAGTCTGAGGATCGGATGATCGCCACGATTGTAGTCATTCACAAAAAGAACAGGCTGCCGACTGATTTTGGATCGTACAGGCCCATCTCCTTAAATAATGTGGAAGCTCAGGAGCTGGCAAATGCCTTAGACACACAACTGTACAAGGTCATCATCGCGTCAATGATCCACCATGACCAACCGAGCTTCATGGAAGCAGACAGCTCAACTTGTGACGGCTCTATTGAGTGCTGCACATTACCAGACTGCTGCATGCTGAGCAGGTGGTGCTCATGGCCTTAGATGCTCAAATGGCATTCAACAGCTTTGAGGGGAACTACATCTTTGCATCTCTGGCAAAAATGGGCTTGGGGCCAAAATGTTGCGGTTGGGTGAAACTCCTATATCGAACTTGCTTGCTAGGGTGAGGGTCAATGGAACGATTTCCAGAGTCTTTGCCCTGAAGAAGGGCACAAGGGTTTGATGCCCTTATCCCCAGTGATATTTGCATTGCCACTTGAGCTGCTGGTGGCATGGATCCACCAAGATCCTCGTATACAGAGAATAAGTGGAGACAGGGTTGTGAAGAACGCATCTCCCTGTATGCGGGTGATGTGTTGGTTTATATTACTCAGCCCACCCTCCCCATATCTAGAATATTGCAAATCTTTGACATCTTTGGGGACCATTTGGGATATAGAATAAATAGCTTATTGATGGTGGGAAGCCGAGACTTCCCTCCTACTGTAAGGCGGCCTGGGATATGGGTTCCAATATCATGAGATCCGCTTTACTCGTGATCCCAATGACTTACTGCATAGTAATCTTTTCCTGTAACTCCATAGACTCCATAGGGATGTAGATCACTAAAGGACTCTGAGGCTTTTGGTAATGGGCATATCTGCCGTATACAAAATGATGACCCACCCCTGCCTTCGGTATGTGCTTCCAAATACTCCTTTTAGGATCCCTCCAGAGTTCTTCCGTAAAATAGATCATGAAGCCTACCTTTTGCTATAGAATGACAGTAGCTCGCAAATTGTACTGAACAAACTAGAAAGAGAAGTGTACAATAAAGGACTGATGGTTCCTGATATATTTAAATACTATTGGGCTGCTCAATTGGTGGCAGTTAATGACTGGGTAATAAGGATCATAGTGAACTGGCCCACCAAGTAGAGAGGCAAGGGATCACTGGGTCATGTGGTAGTCCTTTGCTGTCAAGAAAGGGAACAAGACCTTCCATTACGCATGCAGATGGTGGTCCACGTCTGGAGGGAGGCCGCCAAGTGTCTAAGCTGGGGGAGTAAGCTCACAAACCAAACCCCACTATGGGACAGTGACCTACTGCAAGATGTGGGCGACCTGAAAGGTTTTTCGAAATGTGATTTTGATTGGCAGGGAAACTTTGGGAGATATCTGAAGGGGCACGCAATAGTTGGGTTTTAGGTCCTGCAACAGGAGTATGAATTGACAGATACTGAGTGGTATAGATACTTACAGATTGGGAATGCCCTTAGGAGACACATAGTAGAGGGGGAACAACTCCCATGGTTGACTCTGCTTGAAGAACCTTTTCTCATGGAGCCCAGAGCGGATAAAGCCATCTCTATCATCTACAAAAACACAAAGCAGTAATTCCCCCAACTCTATGGTGGCATTGAGAGAGGTCTGGGCCAGGGGTATGGGTAACTTGGATGAAGACTAGTTGACAGAGGCCCCCCAAAGCTTGCAAGAAGTAGTGATTGGTACCTGTTTTCAACAGGTGCAGCTGAGACTCCTACACAGATCACACTACTCTAGAGTCCTACTTCAGAAGATAGGAAAAGGGGACTCTGCTATTTGTTTGTGAGGGAGAGAGCAAGAAGGCACATTCTTTCACATTCTTTGGGAGTGTCTGATCATACAGCTCTATTGGGGAGAAGTGACTCCGGAAAGTCTCAGTTATTAACTTTGGAGGTAACCCTTGACATGAAATGGCTCTTTGACTATAACAGGGGAGGTGAACTGGCTAAAATATCAAAATGGCTGATTGCAAGATTGCTTGGACCTAGGGTGCAGCAACTCCCCGTCAGAAAGAAGACTGGGAGTCCAACTTAGATTGGTGGCAACACAGGGGCTGCCCAAAGAAGTGGAAAAAAGTGTGGGATAACTGACACAACTTTCAAGGGTGCTGAGCATGGGGGGGTGAAGTTAGTTAGGGAAGGATAGATGTCATTTGGAAGACAGCTAACTCTGTATATATGAAAATGTCATTGCCTATAAAGTTTTAATCTCAAATGTATAAAAATGCTTTACTTTTGCAATTTGCTGTTCTAACCGAAATGTAAACTGAAAGCTCATTTTCATGTCACTCCTGTACCTACTAAATGCCAGTCAATATTTCAGTAGACAGAATTAAAAAAAAAGAAATTTAAAATCTTGTTTAACATTTAGGGCCCGAGTACAATCTCGCTAGGAAGGCCTTTAGAAGGACTCCAGAATGAGCAAATCCGATTCGGAACCTATGTTTCCGACCAAATCGTTCCCCATTCCGCACGAGCAAGTATAATGCGAAAATCTCATCCGCGTGGACATAATCGTTTTCAAACCCGATCCTGTCAGTCCTACTCATTCACAGCCGAAACGTGCTGCACAATGGATCCAGATTTCGAATGAGCGAGTAGGATGCATGGTTCGGACAGCTGTATGGACTCGGTCTCAGTGAGACAAAAAGGCTGAGGGAATCGGACTTCGGTGAGCTGTAGTGGGCCCCCCTTCACCCAGATCTGTGACATGGGGGTGCCCATGGGTGCCCCTTTTCCATGCATGCACAGTATGGTGGGGACCATGGGGTGCCCGCCACAGGGTGTACGCTTTTCCCCACCCACCCCTTTTTGCTATGTGATCCTGTGTATGCGTTCAGTAGACAGGCTCCAAAACAGTTCAAAGGGAGTCCGAGCGAACAAAGTCCGTCACCATATGGGTGCATAAGCATGGGCGGAAAATCCGTTCCGCTCGCGGATTTTGCGGATTTTCGGTAAATTCGCAATCCGCGAACGCTCGCGAATTTACCGAAAATCCGCAAATTCGCACGCAGCGGATTTTTTTTTCTTGGTGATACAATTTTGCGGCGTGCGGTGTAAGTTCGCAATTGCGAACATGTAGGTGCGGCGGGCAGCAACTGTCAGACGTGCCACCTCAAGAGTCCAGGTTCTTTCCGTCTTGGAGATGACTAATCCCAATACCTCCAGGAACCAACAAATGTGACAAGGAATTCAACACTTGTCACAAGTGCTGACCCCTAAAGGGACAGGGAAGTGGGGGACGGAAAAGGGTAGTGGAATGGGGGACAGAAAGTGAGAGAGAGAAACAAACACAGGATCTCTTCTTGAGATGACTGTCTCTCCCTTTGAAGCACTCTGGGCTTTCGCTGATCAGTAGTGTTTAGTTAGATGCTGAGCTGTGTTAAAGACCAACGTTAATTAACATCATTCATACCATCCCAATATCAAATACTAAATAAACTACATACATACATACCAAATATTTGAAAAGCCCATTCCTGTACTTCATGTGCAAGATCTAAAATGTACATTTAACTTTGTTGAAGTCTTTAGTCACCTTTGAAAATATGCCAAATAAATGTTTACTAAAACATGAGATGCATGAATGTTACATTTAACCAATCAAATAACTAGTTAGTAGAAACTGTAACAACACTTTGCATGCAGTGGCCTTTTCTTACCTTGCACTTATTAATGTGAGACCTTAGAAGGGGGTTCTGTGAAAATAAGAAACAAGAAAGAAAACAAGCCCCAAAAGTAACTACTTCTCAACTATCAATTATTGCAGTTAACGTCACTGCAGTACATAAAATATTGAATGCAAGGCTAGAGCCACAAGAAGTATCATATAAACAAATGTACAGATCCCGAAAAGTCTAAGAAAAGAGTTCGATTTTGCCTTTGTCAAGGTTCTATTATAAACTTTACCAAGGTTCGTTTTGGTATTTGCCAAGGTTTGTTTCTTAACCCAAAACAACAGAAAAGTCTTACTGTTCTCCTTCGATTAAACCGGAAACCCAAGTTCTGAGGCCGGAAGGGAAAAAGCAAGTCCGGCTGTAAAGTCGCTCCTATGCACAAACCGCAAGTCTGAAGACTCGCCTCTGCCGGTTACTCAAGAATCGTTCCAGAGATCTGCTGGAGACTGGAGAAGAGTTCTGTGATCGCTGGGCTCTCCTAAGAGGAATCAGGTAGGCTGAAGCTGCCGTGTCCAAGACGAAGGGCGGGGCCCGGGTGCCGAGATCGGAATTCTGGAAACTCCTGAAGTGAAGAGCAAGCTGAGAAGCGAAGCGTCTTTCAGGGAACCGGTGAGCCTTTTTATAGGCTGTGTTTCACGTGTGAGGCAGCGTCAGTTGAGCGCACCTGCTCAACGTGAGATCTTATGAATATTCATAGTTCCTGCATAATCAACAAGCATTGGACCAAACAACTGTGTATTTCTTCAACAGTATCATTACCAGTAGAGGCTGAACAACAAGCACTGCTACATCCAAAGGTCTTTCATGCACATTACAAAATGATGATCCAGGGAGACTGTAGTTATGCTTAAGGTTTTATGACAGTTCCCCCCCCCCCCAAAGGCCTTCTCAGGGGTCGTGGTTTATTGGGATTCAATGCATGGAAAGAGCGAATTAAACGGGGGCGTGGACATTATTCTCTGGTTCCCAGGATCTTTCAGAACTATCATAACCCTTCCAGTCGATCAAATAATACAAACGCCCCCTCAGTCTCTTTGAGTCCAGTATTTTCTTGACCTCATACTCAATGTGATCTCCTACAATAATTGGAGGGGGCGGAGAGTTGGGACGGGTGTCAGGATGTACAGGTTTACTCAGGGATACGTGGAACACCGGATGGATCTTGTAATCTTGGGGAAGGTGCAATTTCACAGAAACCGGGTTTACAATTTTTTCAATGGGAAATGGACCGATGAATCTTGGTTTTAATTTCTTAGGTCCCTCGATTTGTATATTCTTGGTTGAAAGCCAAACCTGATCTCCTGGTTTATAAGCTGGCGCTGGTGTCCTATGTCGGTCTGCATAAAACTTCATCTTTCCCTTTTGTTTTATTAACGCTTGTTTCACATTTTTTTGAAACTTACGTAAACTGGCTAGTCTATCTGAAACTGCTGGCATGACAGTTCCTTTCTCAGGAAATATTATTGGTAGAGTTCTGGGATGTTGGCCTGTGAGAAAGTAAAATGGAGAACAACCAAGAGCGGAGTGTACTGTGTTGTTATAAGTGAATTCAGCTAAAGGCAGGGCGTCTATCCATTCTGTGGATAAAGTGGTAGTTAAACAACGCAGACTTTGTTCTAGGTATTGATTTACCTTTTCAGTCTGACCATCAGTCTGAGGATGGAAAGCTGATGATAACGCTACATCTATTCCTAATTGTGTGCTCAGTTGTTTCCAGAATTTTGATAAAAATTGCGGACCCCTGTCTGAGATAATTTTTTGTGGTAAACCATGCAGTTTAACAATATTAGTTAGAAACACATTACTGAATTCGACTGCCGAAGGGAGTTTAGGTAATGGAAAGAAATGTCCCATTTTTGATAGCAAATCCACTACCACCAAAACAGTAGTCATTCCTGATGATCTTGGTAAATCTGTTATGAAATCTAGACTGATAGTATGCCAGGGTGTTGGGGGTACTTCCATTGGTTGTAATAGACCTACTGGAAATGAGTGTGAAGCTTTTTGTCGGGCACAGACCGGACAAGCCTGAACATATTGCTGTATGTCAGACTTCATCCCCTTCCACCAGAAATACCTTTGGCACAACTCCGTAGTCTTGTTAATTCCAGGATGAGCAACTATAGCTAGATCATGATTCCATTTAATCACTAGTTCTCTCAAGTCTTCCTTCGGAATGAATATTTTGTCTTTTAGATAAAATATACCATCTGATACTGAAGTTTGTTTTTGTGAAAGCCAATCATTTTGATTCAGGTCTTTGGTCTGGTCCCTGAGTATTGATAAGAAATCTAACTGAGTGATTTCTGCACAAATCTTTTCTACAGGTATTATACTCTGTTGTCCTTTTCCTGTCTCACTATTTCTATCGCAAGCCAAACGTGAAAGAGTATCAGACAGCAATTGTTTGGTTCCAGGTCTATAAGTAATAATGAAATCAAACTCGCTAAAGAATTGTAACCATTGCATCTGTTGCGGTGTGAAAGCCTTCACAGTGGAGTAGAATTGTAAATTCTTATGGTCAGAAAATATGGTTATTGTATGTTTGGCTCCCAGGAGATGGTGTCTCCATTCCTGAAAGACAGCCTTGATTGCCAGAAGTTCGCGCTCAGCGATTGTGTAGTTCTGTTCTGCTGGTAATAGTTTCCTAGAGAAAAAGGCGATAGGTTGGAAATTTCCTGGATTAGCATCTTTTTGTAACAGAACTCCTCCAATTGCTGTTTGTGAAGCGTCTGCTTCAACAAAAAATGGTCTGTCAGGGTCAGGGTGCGTTAAAATGGGAGCAGAAGTGAAGGCCTTTTTTAATATGTCAAAAGCTTGTTCCGCTTAGGCACTCCATTGAAATTTCTTTCCTTTCTGTAAAAGACTGGTAATTGGCACCACGATTTCCGAGAATTTTGAGATGAACCTCCTGTAGAAGTTTGCAAACCCCAAAATCCTTTGAACCTCTTTGACCGATGTGGGAGTTGGCCAATCCAGAATTGCTTTTACTTTTTTGGGGTCCATGACTATTCCTTCTGGTGACAACTAGTAACCTAGAAATTCAACCGTCGATGTGTTAAAAACACATTTTTCTAGTTTGACAAACAAGGAGTTATCTCGTAATTTTTGCAAGACCGATCTAACATGTAACACATGATCCTCAGGAGTTTTGGAAAAAATCAGAATGTCATCGATATATACAATGACGCAGATGTCCAACAGCTCATGCAAAACCTCATTAATGAAATATTGAAAGGCTGCTGGAGCGTTGCAAAGGCCGAAAGGCATCACTGTATATTCAAAAAGTCCAAATTTGGTGCAGAAGGCCGTCTTCCATTCGTCTCCTTCTTTTACTCGGATCAAGTGGTAAGCCCCACGAAGATCCAGTTTAGTGTAAATGGTAGACCCCTTAACCTGATTTAACAGTACAGGAATCAGCGGTAATGGGTATTGGTTTTTTATTGTAGCCTTATTCACTGCACGATAGTCTATGCAGGCCCTCAAGTCGCCTGTCTTTTTTGCCACAAAAAATAACGGAGATGAGACCGAAGAGGTGGAATGCCGAATGAAGCCCAGTTCCAGCAACTCATCTAAATAAGTTCGTAGATACTGGTTTTCAGGTTCAGTGAGTGCGTAAATTCGACTACAGGGTAGCAATGCTCCAGGAATTAAATCTATCCTGCAGTCATATACCCTGTGAGGGGGTAGCTTGGTCGCTTTCACAGGATCAAAAACATCTGAGAAATCTTGAAATTCAGCTGGCAATTCAATTGGATCAGGTTGGGTAGCAGCACAGATAAGAGGTAATCTAGGATCTCTATGCTCCTGATGACAATGAGTTTTACAGTGTGTGGAGTCCAAAGTTACAGTACGCTTAACCCAATCAATCTTTGGGTTATGGAGCTCCAACCATGGAATGCCTAAGATTACCCCGAAAGCCGGAGTGTCAATAAGATCAAAAACTGTCAATTCTGTATGTCCATTGTCGGATAGAAGAAGCAGTGGAGGAGTGTGAAACCTAATTAAACCCGATGAAAGTGCCGAACCGTCTACAGCGCGCACAGGTTCTGGTTCCTTCTTTGGAATCCTATCCAAGTTTAATTTCTTAGCGAATCCTAGATCAAAAATGTTTACGGTAGCTCCTGAATCAATAAGTACAGGAATGCTATGCTTTTGTTGATTAGCTAGAATTAAAATCATTCTTATGGTGAAATGACGAGGTACATGATTTGCAATACTGGTTATATAACATGAGATCTCAAAAGTGTCTCTTCCCGAGGGATCGACCTCTCCTTCCCTCGAGACTACTAGTTTTCCGATTCCTGATCTTGGATTGTGGCCAATAGTCTCTTTTTAGCCGGCCGGATTGGACACTCTTTGGCGAAATGGCCTGCCTTCCCACAGTAAAGACGCAAATTGGCTTTCCTTCTTCTATCTTTTTCATCTTGTGATAGAGGTCCTTTAATCCCTCCAATCTGCATTGGCTCTACCTGGGCGTTCTTGTCCTCAGTAACCTTCTTCTCAGTTTTAAAGTGTAAGGTCCTGAAATCCGACTTCGGTCTTTCAGTCCTTCTTTCACCTAGCCTATGATCTAACTTGATTACTAGGTCCTGAAATTCGGTAAAATCATCAGGTAGGTTAACTATGTGTGCCAAAGAATCTTTCAATTCCTCTCTAAGCCCCCGGTAAAATAGAGATATTCTTTTATCATCTGGCCAGTGGGTTTCTGCTAATAAGCGATTAAAGGTGGTCACATAAGAAATCAGATCTCGAGTGCCCTGGCGCAGATTTAGTAACTCATTATCGGACGCTTGAAGAAAAACGTGTTTCGCAAATAAACTAGACATTGCAGTTTTGAAATGGGTTAGGTTGTGTAAAAGAGGATCATTTTTGTCCACCAGGGGCATGGCCCAATTTGCCGCTACTCCTCCTAAATAAGAGATTATAAAGGCAACCTTTGTGGTGTCTGAAGTGAAAATGTGAGGTTTACATAGAAAATGTAACTGACATTGACTCATAAATGTAGTAAAGTGAGCACTATCTCCTGAGAAGCGTTCTGGATTGGCTAAGGGAACTGGTTGTGGAGAGACAACTGTGATTTGAGCAGGCTGACCTTGACCAAAACCTGAGCCCTGAGTTTGATTTTGAAACGGAACCCCAAATTTAGGTGGTGATAGAATTGGTTTTTTCGACTCCCCTTTGTCTCTCCAAGAGGTGAAGCCTTCTCTAGTGTTCTCTAATTCGTCCCTAGTGTGATCTAGCTCTTGTCTAAGGGATTGATTTTCTAAACGTAAGTCCTGTATTTCGTCATTCATTTTGCGCACTAATTCTGCTAACTGGGTGACATCCATGTCCTCCATGGGATTAGTCAAATACAAGAGGAAATAAGGACAGTTGTGGCTTCGCTTTCTGTCAGACGTGCCTCCTCAAGAGTCCAGGTTCTTTCCGTCTTGGAGATGACTAATCCCAATGCCTCCAGGAACCAACAAATGTGACAAGGTATTCAACACTTGTCACAAGTGCTGACCCCTAAAGGGACAGGGAAGTGGGGGACGGAAAAGGGTAGTGGAATGGGGGACGGAAAGTGAGAGAGAGAAACAAACACAGGATCTCTTCTTGAGATGACTGTCTCTCCCTTTGAAGCACTCTGGGCTTTCGCTGATCAGTAGTGTTTAGTTAGATGCTGAGCTGTGTTAAAGACCAACGTTAATTAACATCATTCCTACCATCAACTACTAAATAAACTACATACATACATACCAACTATTTGAAAAGCCCATTCCTGTACTTCATGTGCAAGATCTAAAACGTACATTTAACTTCGATGAAGTCTTTAGTCACCTTTGAAAAATAAATATGCCAAATAAATGTTTACTAAAACATGAGATGCATGAATGTTACATTTAACCAATCAAATAACTGGTTAGTAGAAACTGTAACAACACTTTGCATGCAGTGGCCTTTTCTTACCTTGCACTTATTAATGTGAGACCTTAGAAGGGGGTTCTGTGAAAATAAGAAACAAAAAAGAAAACAAGCCCCAAAAGTAACTACTTCTCAACTATCAATTATTGCAGTTAAAGTCACTGCAGTACATCAAATATTGAATGCAAGGCTAGAGCCACAAGTAGTATCATATAAACAAATGTACAGATCCAGAAAAGTCTAAGAAAAGAGTTCGATTTTGCCTTTGCCAAGTTTCTATTATAAACTTTACCAAGGTTCGTTTTGGTATTTGCCAAGGTTTGTTTCTTAACCCAAAACCACAGAAAAGTCTTACTGTTCTCCTTCGATTAAACCGGAAACCCAAGTTCTGAGGCCGGAAGGGAAAAAGCAAGTCCGGCTGTAAAGTCGCTCCTATGCACAAACCGGAAGTCTGAAGACTCGCCTCTGCCGGTTACTCAAGAATCGTTCCAGAGATCTGCTGGAGACTGGAGAAGAGTTCTGTGATCGCTGGGCTCTCCTAAGAGGAATCAGGTAGGCTGAAGCTGCCGTGTCCAAGACGAAGGGCGGAGCCCGGGTGCCGAGATCGGAACCCTGGAAACTCCTGAAGTGACGCGCAAGCTGAGAAGCGAAGCGTCTTTCAGGGAACCGGTGAGCCTTTTTATAGGCTGTGTTTCACGTGTGAGACAGCGTCAGTTGAGCGCACCTGCTCAACGTGAGATCTTATGAATATTCATAGTTCCAACCTACGAGTAGTAAGGGGTCAAGAAAAGTTAGTGTATGTGTATCTGAAATTGTGATGAAATCTAATCAGCTAGCGAAATCTGTCACCAGGTCTCTCCAAATGTTCAAAGAAATCCCATCAGACTGCCATCCTGTACCGCCCTACATCATTTGGGAACCTTCAAAGTGCACCTGGGAGTTAAAGTACCCAGTGCAAGACTTGGCCAAACTTCACCAAGAACCTCGTATCGATCCCCAATAGTTAGTAAAGTAATCAATAGTCGGTATCAGGTGGTAGTTGAAAAAGCAGTGCACAATAAAATAAACCAAAAACTGTGTGAAGTGTTATGACTAAAATTGAGTACGGGGAGGAAAATGTGTTTAATGGATACCTCCCGTTTCTCAATGTTAAAAACAGTGCAAACTGTAGTTTTAGCAAATAACTACACAGATGTTAAATTGGTCGACATGTTTCTGCAGACTATTACTGTGCCCATGGGTCACTTCGCTGCTTCCTCAGGACCTATACATGCTACTGCTGTGTGAAATAATGTGAATCAAATTATAAAATAAAGTGACAAACAAAGTAAATATCACCTGAATGTTCTCCTGTGTTCAAGTAGTAGGAGTACGTCAAACAGACAAACATACACAAAAGAGAAAAATGTACATCCCATTAGTGACAATGTCATCTTATTGGAAAAATCAACTGCTGGATAATCATGTCCAGTCAGGAAAGCGTACTGTAAGATATCATGTCACCTAGATATGGTGTACTATGAGAGCTAGACTTTCAATATGTCTCATCATCATATGTACAAATAACATATAATAGAACACTCACCTAAATTGTAGGAGAATGTCGCCCCCCCTCACCTGGCCACAGCTCAGGTAACACGGAGCACCGCTCTGTCCAAGCCAAACACAAATAGAGGGTATCAGAGGAAGCACCTTGAAGCTGCGCCACATAACTACTTGTCTTCACTAGAAAACCATGTCTGTGTAAATCCTGCCTTTCCTGTTAGTCAACATGATGGTCATTGCCCCAGTGTGTCAACTATCGTCATTTCTCTTGAGAGGGACCCCCGAGTGTATATACATGGTCAATAGATTCAGAAATATGTATCAAGTAGTATTTCTAGAACACTGTCTTCCGGCAAGTGTATGATAGATAAGGTTCCCTCTTACTTTCCAAAGCCTTTGTTTCCTTGGTGGAATGGTGTCTGGGGTATTAGCAAACAGTCGCTGCCATCCCCGCTACAGTAGGAACAATTATTGTGAAGAAGTGTCTGTTAACTGTGAAATCGCTGTGTAAGCAAAGTTCTCCGCCTCCCGCCTGATGTCTAGTGAGACAAAGATCGATGTACGAGAGTTTTCATCACAACGTACTCGATCAAGAGCTAAATCAGGGAGTTGCTTTCCCTCAAAGGTAAACATTCCTTGTTGCAATTAAAGCGAGGCAGAGACTGTACCGGGCAGTGTTGACTTCGGGATATTCAATAGCGTCTGCGCGCAGGACCCAGTTCCCTGCGCCGTAAAATTCTAAGCTGCATTCGTGTCCTATTTGAGACCAAATCTCCGCTTTTTATAGAATCTCTGAGCTCTCTATGTGTGCAAATATTGTGCCGCCGCGCCTGCCTACCTACCTGTCCGTCGGTACTCCGGACGTCCTTCTGGGCTGTCTGTGGGAGGTACCTGGCGGACAGGGGGAAGGTCTATTAGGCAGGAAACGCGATTGGTTGGCGTTGTGATGTCATATCCGCGCGACCCTCAAGGTTTGCAGGGAAATGTAGTGTATATGCATGATATCAGTAGTTAAATCTCGTACATGTATCTCATGCGTAGGAGCACAAATCACTCCGTGGATTTTCTTATAATTCAGTGTAGCCTTTGAATATAGTCGTTTTGTGTCTATTATTTCTTTCTCTTTGTTACAGCACCTCGCGTTTATCACAGTGCTCTCAAGCCGCCAGCTGCACTACAGAAACCCTAGGATGTTAGGGAAATGTAGCTTGTAGATCCTGTGTTTATGATGTTCACAGTCTTATGTCTTCTATAAGATTACAAGTCCTGCGCTGTAGTGCGCTTCGTGTTGGGGACTCAGAAGTTATAAAGGGGCTGAAGGAAAATGCACCCCTGAGATGAAAACAGTGAAGACAATTTAACCCAGTGCTATCAAACCCAAAGTCATCCAAATCACCCTGGTTAGTGACAGATGATAAAGATGAGTGTGTGGTCCTAGGCTCTTTTCTTACATTTATATGTTGTCTCTCGGCCTTCGCTCACAGAGATTCTCATGAATAGTCTGCCTGGAGAGTTACCTGTATTGACTAAAGACAACAACTGAGCCCGGAAATATTTGGATAAATAGTGCAACAGGTCTATGTGCATTACAACGACATCCAAGGAATTTCCTCATTCAACCCTTGTTTGTCAGTCTTCAACTTATACACCCATCTCTGCGAAATTACAAAAATTGCAATTCTGCACAAGAACTCTACTAGCAAGCAGCATAGACCTTCTGAAAATGATGATTTTTATCAGAATAACTCCTCAGGTTGACATTTGCCTGCACTTTTTTTAATTTGAGGCCTTTTGATTTTCTTTGGATAACTTTTGGATTAGAAATCAACTTTCTCATATAAGCTTGTTTGGGGCATTACAGTTGCTGTAATGCTGTTCTGCAGAAAAACGAGTTTTGCAAAAGTGAAAGCATTCAGCAGGTTCAAAAGTTCAAACTCATCATTAGTAACCATTCCCTGTAGTGCTTCCTGACAAGGGCCCCTCCAGAGTTCAGTTGCTAGTTGCAACAATTGTATGACCCTGCTCTGACCCTCACAGCAGGCTCATAGAATAGCTACAAGTAGGCCACAAAGGTCCTGGAAAATAAATTGCACTGCAACAGAAAGCAAATTACAGATAAGGATTTAGGTGCCAGACTGGAATTTTAAAACAGTGACACATTAATAAATCAACCCCAAATTAATTCATGTCAGTTGAAGCAGGCAGGTGTGCTTGCTTTTTCCCCCCCATAATCTACAGTGATGAAAAACCAGAGGGTGGCATTGATGTACCAGAGGGTGGCATGGGTGAAACAGAGGGTGGCAGGGGTGAAACAGAGGGTGCTGGGAACCTGTGATGATGAACCAGACGTAGAAACAACATAATTGCGACCGTTGCGAGCCGACATGTAAGTTCGCAATTGCGAACTGGTACAAAACCCTCGCGAACTGGCACAAATCCTTGCGAACTGGCAGAAATCCTTGCGAACACAAAAAAAATCCGCAAATTCGTGAGAATTCGCGGATTTTGCGGATTGCGAGTTCGCAAATTTGCAAAATTCGCGAACGCCAGATTCGCAAAATTCGCCCATGCTTCGGTGCATCGTTCTCGGTCGCTCAGACTCACAGAGCAAAACTGGCTAGGAAAGCCCTCCGGATCCGAGTCGTATGGAGGGCTTTCCTAGTGAGATCGTACTCGGGCCCTTAGAGGTAAAAAGTATTTGGCTTGATTCCTGATTAAGTCATATTTTTGACTTCTCCATTATTTATCAAATATTTACACCTTGATTTTGGTCTTTGGAAACATTGAGGTGGAGCTGCCTGGCACGCCTTACTGTGGTGAAACCTAGCCCAGTGACAAATTATGCCACATAATTTGCATAATTTTGGGAATTTTGTACTGTGTTTCTTATGTGAATGTGAAATTCCAGAAATGTCTCCCTTAGGTATTGTTGTGTAATTACGTGCCCTTCGTGGTAACATTTTACAGTGATCACTCAGGAATAACAGGAATGGCCACAACGCAAGCAGTTGTTGCTTGCAGCACTTATGTTTTTTGTGGGGTTTTTTACGGCAAAATGTTGCCCTGAAATGTTGTGCTAAATGATTGATTTGTATTTTACTCACTTTACCTGAAATTGTACCTAATTACGCAAAAACAAGCTACTTGAATATCACACACTCCTAAGAAGGTTATTTGCAAAGAAAGAAAGCTGAGAGTGGGCTACAATGAATGTATGACAAAAATCTGCATGCGTTTTTTAGGCATGCCTTAGGAATTATGTCATATGAACGAACGCATCTTTGGCACTCATTTGTTCTGCACGCAAGTCAATTTAACGACTTGCCCTAGGGGTACCGTGTTATTGGAACAGTGTAATTTACTATTCCAACTTCAGTCTGATCAACAGTAGAGAAGGTGTTGAACTTTAATTCCAACACCATTCCACTGTTGTGCCCCTCCCAAATCAAGTCGTAACGCCTTACATGCAGAACAATTGCATGCTAAAGATGCATTTGTTCTGTTGCCAGCACTGTAAAGGCACAGTGTGATTACGACTTCATCCTAAAAGATGCCAGGAAGAGGGAGATTGAGAGATCTCTCGAACCTGGGAGGAGGCCCTATAAACCCAAACCCCTCAAAATAGAAGTTGCAAAGTCACCTGAGCAGGTGGAGTATTTAGCTTAAAGAGCAGTTTTACCAGTGCTGCCCATTACTGAGTCATATGTCTTTTTGTAGTTTTTTCCCCTCAGAGATGGAGGTGCGCAAACTGTTGCTCAAGGACAGTAAGGCTGAGAGGACCTTGGCATTGAAATTAACCACCCTTGTCCAGGAGCAGAAAAAGGCTGCCCTGGATGGAGAGGATAAACTAGCAGAGGCAGCCTTTCCATTGAAGGTGAAAAAGTTGGCCTTAGAGGAGCAAAGTTCATGTTCATGTTCGCTCACAAAGGGGAGTGCGAGATGTCCCTCAAAGCTTAATATTCCCTAAAATATTGTTCTTAGAAATGGGGTTGAAAATGAATAGATAAGTGGGTACCCACTAATTTGACAGGCTTAAGAATTCATAACATAGATAGGAAAAAGCTGAGGGAGATCTTTGTGAAGACATATGCTTATGCAGTGGAGGGATAACCTTTAGAACCAGGAGGAGTCAAAATAAACTAGTACCTTGCCATGAAGACCGCTCTCATTTGCAAGTTTGACCTCACTTCAAAAACAAACACTATTGACTGAAGACTATGGATACCGCATATCAGTAAGAGCAGCATCGGAGAGACTGTGTGGATGTGTCAATGAATGAACAGGAAGGGCAGCAAAGTAATAGACCTTAATGGGCAGTATATTGTTTGTATTCAAGAGCACATTCTGCACTACTATTTTCTAGAGTTTCTGTAGCACCTAATTGATTCCAAGCTCACCAATCCTAGGGGTCTTGGGAAAAAGGCTAATATCTGACTCAGCATCAGAGTGTCAAAGAAGTACCAGTGGTGACCACAAGATGGGTGGGCCACGCCCCAGACGAACTCTAAAAATGAGAATCCCTTAGGGCACTATATTTGTGATAAAGAGAACAAGTCCGATTTTACCTTGGATAAGCCGGAAGGTAGTAACCAAGCAGGCAGAAACCATTTGAGAGGTACAAGTGCTTTTTCCTTCATCAGTCAGGTCAAAAAAGGAGATTCCTCATGGCACTCAGTAGTACATCAAAAGAGTCAAAGTGAACCGAGTTTCTGTCACTGCTCCGTGGGATGCCTCTGCCAGCCATACCCCAGTGGTGGAAGTGCAGGAAATTCAGAGGCACCAATTATATATCATGTACAGATGATGATTTCAGATACCTCAAAATATTTAAATATATTTACTAGAAAAATAAAGGTGATATAGTAAAGTGATATACAAAATTCACTTTAAAACAGTAATGTAATACAACATAGTGGCAAACAGGGGTCCCTAGATATAAACACTGAATAAAGCTGATAATCATAACTGACAATGAATACCAGCACAATCACGTAACATGAGAAAATGCAACACAGAACAAATATAAGTAACTTAGATGCTTGCAAATACGACGACTATGTAAATACGTCAAAAACAAGAGGGGAGCGGAGGCAAAAAAGGTCTAGCACACGTGCCCCTAGGTAAGAATTGTGAAGACAAGAGGTATGCTGTTCCTATGGAGAGAGATGAGATGGGGTCCTGACCAAGGAGACACATGCAAGGAGTGCTCTTATAAGGAGCAACAGCCCTCAACACCCGGAGGTATGTCATGCTTCATCATCGGGTAGCTCCTTGTTGGGCCGGCGCTGCAATGCCCAATGGGCCCCGCAGGGGGGCTCTTTGCCGGAGATTTTTTACCTGTGCTCTTGGCCGATAATGAAGCGGGTGTGTGTGGTATGTGAGGTGTATATACAAAAATGAGTAGAGTGTGGGGAGGATATGAGTAAAAAATGACAATGAGATCCAGCTTTAATTAGCGGGTACCATGTCATGGTTAAAAACCTTCGATTTTTGCTTGAGGAGGATACAATAATCTTATTAAGCATATATTAGGTAAGGCGGCTGTGGGTCTACATATTTCATGCCCTCTAGAGTCTGTAAGAACGTGGCCTTTCTTCAGGACAAAAGTCCCCTACTATTTACTCACTCATGGGGCAGTTCACATCTATATGTAGAAATAAGTAACCATACCCTCACCAATTTACACCAACCATAACGATGTCCTTCGTGGTAAGGACCTGTGTGAAATAAAGGGGAAAGAAAGAGAGGGATTAGATATTACGATCAAGGTAGATAAACTACGTTGTTCTCTATGTGGTGGTGTGCAAACACACCTTCCCCTTAGTCTAAATGTGTACATGTCATTGGTGTACAGTTAAATTGATAAATAAACATCCATATTTTGCCGTGCATAGTTAAAAATAAAAAAAACGTATCTGTATTGTGCATTGGAAGCACAGGTGACTTAACACTTGCCCTCAAACACCATGGTCAATCAGACGACACATGCATGCCCAGAAGGTGAAAGAGGGGGCACCCCTCCATAAAGTGTCACCCGAGGAGTGGAAGCACCCGACAGCAGTGTAAGCTGGTTGCCAATGGGTACATTATTGTGTAGGTTTGTAATGAACAGGACAACACTAACAGGCATTAATGCTCCCTGTAAAGGGGCTGAGGGGGGAAAAAGGATCACCTGTACTATTAGTGCAACCTCTATATTATGGTAGGACAGATATATCTTAACTGAAATGAATGGGAGAAGGAGCCGAACACTCCGGTGTCTGGGGACGCTCAGTGGCGTCGCATCTGACTTCTATAAGAATCAAGGGGAGGGGCGCCATGAAAATGCTGCGAGACATGTGAACAAACCAAAATAAGGGATCAAAAGGAATACAGTGGATGTAGCAAATACTTACATCAGTTGGAATATGCAATTTGTGACCAACCTACCCTACGAGTGATCCGGAGTGGAGAGAGATCCTGCTACGAGACGGTGGATAAACCAGGATGATACTGAAAAGTTGTGGACCATAGGCCTCCACCTGGGGCATGCTGAGATGAGGTTCCATGTCTCAGAGAGCATGGACACCATCTTGGACGGGGGAAGGGAGACAAGGTTGCTCCGATACGCAATGTGGCAGTAACTTAATGTACTGGTATCTGGGAGGGGACCCTGCCCAAAAACGAAGGCCTAACAATAATGTAACGAAGTCCCTGGGGGGGTACATAGCCATGTATGCAGGCAAGGCCATGAAAAGCAGCCACTGAAGGGGATGCATAGACCAATGTGTCTAGCACATTTAGTAGAAGAGCTGTGGACGGGCCAACTATATGGTCAAGTCTGGAAGGGATGTGTAACATAGGTGAAGGACACAAGGGAATAAATGTGCCCCTCTAGAACTGTCATGTGCACAAAAATTATGTACGCCCATGCTCAATTAGGGCCTGCTAATAGGGCCATGCCGGTGAAGGTGGCAGGTACAGGGGACCCACCCCTTAGAGCAAAGGTGGCCGGGCTCATAGAAAAAGATGTCAAGGTCCGTAAGTCCAGGGGAGGGGGGGCGCAACAAGTGAGGATGGAGGACAAAGGTATGCATCAGATGGGTTGGTGTAAGTCATGAGCTGAGGGTGATTATAAATTAACCTTGCTCCAAGATATATCATCATTGAGGCTTGTCAAGTTGGTTGAAAGGAGAAAGATCCAGCGTTGTTCCTTGCAGAACAAATTGTCTTTGTGTAGCTGAACATGGGCCTCTTCGATGGTCCAGTGTAGGTCATCAGGGGAATGACCCTTCTCCTTGTAATGAGAGCTCATCTTAGTAGTGTCCTTCCTGCATCCGACTTTACTGCAGTGCTTAGTTATCTTTGTCTTAACTTGCTTAGTAGTCATGCCTATGTAGTATTTTTGGCACAGCAAGTGATCATATTTATACTATTCTTTGTGTTGCAATTTGTATGTGAGGTTTGAGACCATGTACTGGTGGGGCTAAACTGAATTTCTTTAGAAGGTTTTGTCATGTGACACACACTACATGACCCACATGGAAAGTGCCCTTTGACCGGTGGTAGACCCCAAGGAGTGTTGTGGGATGTCTTGTTGAGGTTTTTGGATCTGGTGTGTACAATACTTTCTCTGAGATTGGTGGTGCGCTTAAAGGCAAAGTGTGGTGCTGCTGGGGATTAGCTACGTATGTAGTATTGACCAGTGTTTTTTAATGATTTGTTTGATCTGGGTGGAATTAGGGGTAAAGGAGCTAACATGTCAAGTTGTTGTTATCTGGGTGGGTTCTGGTCTCTAGGAGACCCTCCCTGTTGGTATTTCTGGTTCTTTTGCACACCGACTCAACCACCTTGGGAGGGCATCTCCAGTTGATTAAGTTCGTAGTAAGGGTTGATGCCTGTTCTTTGTAATCATGGATGGTACTACAGTTCCAGCGGAGCTGCAGACACTGTCCAAATGGCAGGTTGTCCCTTAGATACTTTGGATGGTGACTATCATATCTAAGTAGACTATTACAGTCAGTAGGTTTTTTTTGCAGTAGTTTGTGGTCTCCCCTCCTTGAGGGATATCAGTTGATCAAGGAATGGAAGTTATGTCCCTGAAATACTGTTGGTGAATTTCAGAAATGGATTCAATGTGTTTACCCAATCAAAGAATCTCTGGCACTTGTTCAGATTGCCTCGCCACAGAATGAGAATGTCATCAATGTAGTGTCGCCAAGTAATCATGTTGGCCGAAAAAGGGTTGTCATCTGTTAGACTGTGGAGTGTCTCAAAATTAGGCCTGAGCGATAAATTCCATTCCGCTCGCGGAATTTGAGGAATTTGGGTAATTTCGAGTTCTGCGGAGAGCACGAAATTGCCCAAAATTCTGCGTTCCGCAACTTCTCGAACTGTTTTGCTTGTTCGCGTTCTCAAATGCGTGTTCGCGAGATATTTCCCCCTGAGCACGCAAACAGCCATTGCCAACAGTAGAAAAGCATTGCGAACAAGCAATTCCGCGTGTTCGCAATGCTTTTACCGTTTTTACCGTTTCGCGAAGATTTGTGTAATGCGGTTACGCACATTTCGCCCACCCATACTCAAAATGAGCAATATATAGTTGTTCTCGGAATTGAATAAACTTTTCTTTCAGTGTTAGAGTAGCACATTCCATGATGAAGCTTAGAGTGGTGAGGGCATCCATGCCTCTGTTAACAGACTTTGTTCAATTACATCTAGGGATGCTTCTTACAGGATGTTGGTGAAAAGGGCTTCAACCTCCAGGGTGACCAATAGGTCAATAAGCACATCTGCTTCAAGGGTTTCTAGCAAATGTAGTGCATCTTTCGTGTCTTGTAGAGATGATTGAATGTTGGATACCAAGGGTTGTAGGAAATGGGCACAAGATTGTTACAAGGGTTCTAACAAGGACCCTATGCTTGATACTATGGGCCTACCTTGTGGAGGCAAGGTACCTTTGTGTATTTTCGGCAATATGTACAAATATGGGATCCTATGATGTTCTTTGAACAACAACTCTGATTCCATTTTACAGATCCAAGCCTGAGTCTCTCCAGAAAAGACCATTGATCCTATATGGGGTTTTAACCTCTTGGTATGATCAATTGTGATGGGTGTATAGTATGTGGTATTGGCTAGTTGATGTAAGCATTCTGTCACATAGTCCTCTGTATTTAGGATGACAACCGTCAGACGGTTTTATAGTAACAGATGTCTTCGCCCAGGGTATTCATGGCTATGGTCTCAAGTATTGTTAATAAAGTGTGTTTCATTGAGAAAGTTGCTAATGTCTTTTAGGACTGCTTGCTCAAAAGTGTTCACTTTGTGGGGAACCATCCCTGATGTTGGTGTAAAAGTCAATGGATTGTGTTAGACTGAGCTTGTCGTTTCCATGTCTAGTTTGCCCTGGAAGAACGCATATAGACAAATCTTCCTAAAGAAACCGTGCAGCTCTTGTGTGGTACGGGACAAATATTCTCTGGGGGTAGGAACAAAGCTTAACCCTCTCTGTAGGACTTTGATCTCTATTGGGTTAATGTTCTCTCTGACAGATTAACTATCAGTTTTTCTTGGTGTAGCTCTGTGTTTGTCATGATGTTTCTACTGTCGTCTCCTGCCACTGCACTTGTTTGTTTTGGTGGCCTCTTCTTCTTCCTCTCCCTCTCCCTCAGCTCCACCCTCTGCCTAAAAAAAGAGGGTAGAAGAGTTGTGGGAAGGCATGTGGGGTCCTTGTTGAAACATGTGGTAAGGAGGATACCATCCCATTGGAGGGCCTTGATATGGGGGCCTTCCATTGCCCATCAATGGGGGCGGTTGGTGAGATTACTGTGCTTGACGGGAATCAATGCTGCCCTACTTCCATGACTGGAGTTGCTACTAAATGATTAATTCTGTCTGCTTGATGAGTAACTTTCATCCGAGGAGGAGGGGTCCTCTCCTCCCACATAGTCTTCTCGTAAGTATGGGTACATTTTTTCTTTCTCAAATTTTTTGATGTCCTTCTGTAATTTGTTGACTTTCTGTTTCTAACAAATGTTCTTTGTTTTTGTTCATCTCACTGTTCATTTCTGCCAGCTTGGCTTTAAAGATTGAGATCTGAATTCCTGTTTTCAATGCATTCTCTGCCATATTATTTTAAATGGTGAGCGCGTCAGCCAATCTTTTAGCAGTGTTTATTTTCAGGCAGGGTTTACTCCCTGACATCACTCCTTTAAGTTACTACCACATTGCATCTCAGAGCAAACTTGTCTCCCTTCCCCCTTCCAAGCCATTGCCCATGCTCTCTGGGACTTCATCCCAGCATGCCCCAGGCGGTGCTCTATGACCCAGAACTTTTCGGTATCATGCTGGTTTATTCACTCACTCATAGCGGGGTCTCTCTCCACTAAGGATTGCTCAGAGGGTAGGCCGTCACCAATTGCATACACTGACTGCTGTAAGTATTCCATGCATCAATTTTATTCCTTTTCATCCCTTATTTTGGCTTGTCCACATGTCTTGCAGGGTTTTCATGGCGCCCCTCCCCTTCATCTTTTTAGAAGTTGGACGTGACGCCATTAAGTGTCCCTGTACACCGGAGTGTTCAGCTCCTTCTCCCGCTCGTTTCAGGTAAGAGATTTCTGTCTGACATTAATATAGAGGTTGCACTAATAGGACTGTGATCCATTTTTTCCTCTCACACCATTTACGGGTAGCAGTAATGCCTGTTAGTGTTGTCCTGGGTATTACAAACCCACACATTGATGCACCCGGCAGCAACTAGCTTACGCTGCTGTCGGGAGCCTCCACTTCCCGGGGTGCAGCTGAATGGGGGGTGCCACCTCTTTCATCTTCTGGGCCTTTATGTGTCGTCTGATGGGCCATGGTGTTTGAGGACAAGTGTTAAGTCACCTGTGTTTCCAAGGCACAATACGGATACATTTTTTTATCTTTAACTATCCAAGGCGAAATATGGATGTTTATTTTTCAATTTAACTCTACACCAGATGAAATGTACACATTTAGACTAAGGTGATGGTGTGTTGGTTTACCACCGCATACAGAACAATGTTTCTCTACCTTGATCATAATATCTCATCTCCCCCCTTTTTTTCCCATATTTTCTCATAGGTCCTTACCCCGGAGGGCACTGTTATGGTTGGTGTAAATTGATGAGGGTATGGTTACTTATTTCTACATATAGATGTGAACTGCCACTCGAGTGCGTAAGTAGTAGGGGACTTTGGTGCTGAACAAATGCTATGATCTTACAGACGCTAGAGGGCTTGAAGCATGTAGACCCACAGCCTTGCTTGATAAGATTATTGTATCCTCCTAAAGCAAATATCGAAGGTTTTTAACCATGACATGGAACCTATTAATTTAAGTTGGTCCAGCTGGTTCTCATAGTCATTTTTAACTCACATCCTCCCGCACTCTACTCACCTTTGTATACACACCTCAGGTACCACACCCACCTGCTTCATCATCTGCCAAGTTCACAGGTAGACGATCTCTGGCAGAGAGCCCCCCTGCGGGGCCTGTTGGGCATTGCAGCGCTGGCCCAATGAGGAGCTGCCCGATGATGAAGCATGACATACCTCGGGGTGTGGAGGGCTCTTGCTCCTTATGTCATCTCTCTCCATAGGAACAGCATACCTCTTGTCATCAATGACTATGTAAATACGACCTGACTGCAAACGCAGTAATGCAAAGTGAAGTACTGCAACCCTCTCACTAAATCCTTGTTATCTTGGAAGCAAACATTACCATTTGCACTCCTGCTGAGTCGCAACACTAAAACCCAGCAGAAGCAAAAGAAAACACAAATGCAATTGATACATTGCAGTCATTAATACACGATAACGAGAAGTTCAGTCTAGTTTCAGAGAAGATAATAATTTCTTGCAAATGAGGGCTAGGTGGTGTGAGTTACTTAAAAAGAATGTATGTCATGACCAGTGGTCATTAGGGCTCCGGGTAATTGACACTTCACTTAGAGGGGAACAACCTGGAGGTTGAAGGGGAAAGACGCAGTCTGACACATAATCACTAGTCTGGTAGACAACAGACACAAATGGCTCACATTGGACGTCTCAGTTCCTTCGAGCAGGTTAAACATGTGCATCTCATCGGACAATAAGGAGGGTCAATAGATGAACAACATTTGGCAGTGCATAGAAAGAGTGTGCTCATCAGGCAGTTTCACCACTCAGCTCATGTTCCCTTTTAGCAGTAGGCGCACGAGGCAACCCTCTTCTGATCAGGTATTGTTGCAGCCGTTTCTGTATTTCTCAAGTGCAGACTAGGGACTTCCAATGAAGCAAGATTACCAGCAGCAGGCCAGCAGAGCTTGGTTGGCGCCTTCAGGTTGTTTCAAGCCGAGAGCATATGGGCTGCTCTTTTTTCCATGCTCTCAAAGCACCTCATAAGCAGAGTTCATGCCGGTTTACTTTGAAGAAGGTTAACAATAAGTTGGAATGGAGCTTCAGGTTATATTTCCAAACCCTTTTTGTCAGTGTTCAACACATCCTTTAGAGTTCAAAATTCAATCAATCAGGTTGGTTGAAAGTGTCCTTGCTCAGAGTGGCTTGCCCCCTTACTTGTGCCCAGCTGTCCAAGTGCAATCGCCGAGGTCTGCTCTTGTGAATTCCACCTAGAGAAGAGGCAACCACTCTTCAGTTTGCAATTCCACCATCCCCCATTGTGCAAACACTATCCCCCATCGTTCAACCACCATCCTTCATCTTACAACCTCAATCCTTCATCTTGTATCACCATCCTCCATCGTGCAATCACCATCCTCCATCTTGCAACTTCCATCCTTCATCTTGCAACCACCATCCTTCCTCTTGCCTCCACCATGCGCCATCTCGCAACCACCATCCTCCATCTTGCAACCACCATCTCATATCATGCAACCACCATCCTTGATCTTGCAACCACCATCCTTCATCTTTCCTCCACCATGCTACATCTTGCAATCCCCATCCTCCATGTTGCAACCACCATCTCCCATCTTGCAACCACCATCCTTCCTCTTGCCTCCACCATGCGCCATTTCGCAACCACCATCCTCCATCTTGCAACCACCATCTCATATCATGCAACCGAATGTCTGACAAAATATCGAAATTCACAATATTGACGTACAAAAATATCGGAACAAAAATATAGAAATCAAAAATATCGGCTTCCTATACTTAACTAGATATATACACAAATATCGATTTTTTAATATCGATATACAAAAACATCGTTTACTTTTATATCGACTACATTAACATCGGAAAACAAAAATATCGCTTTCTACAAAAAATAATGACATTAACTATAATATCGACATCAAAAATATCGTGCACATCAATATCGGATTATCAGCTATATCGACTTTTTATATGCATTTGTTAGCATAATTAATTAACGTTTTATATGTTTTCACATCTAAAAAAACACACAATACTCAAATTAATACTATAAACACACTATTAATTCGTCAAAAATATCCTATTGGTATAATTATATCACCTACACATATAAAAATATTCTATGCTAGTTTGTATAATTTTATAATTTTTTGGGATTTTCTCTTCTATTACAAAGTAATCACAACTGAAATTCAAATATACTAACTAACCAATCACAACCCTAATTTTTTTAATGAACCAATAGCAAAGTAATTAGTGCTGACACTCCCCTATATAAGCAATTAAAATCTAAGCACAAACTACTTGCCAAAAGTCACTGAAGGAGATTCATCTCTATCCGAATTGCTGCACAACAACTAGAAGAACCAGACTATCAACCTACTATTACATCTTCTAAGTAAGTAAATAAAATAGAAACTGCATTATTTGCTACTACTACTTACTTACCTGCTAAATACCCAGTGCCCCTTTGCTATTCATACTACTTAACATGCTAAATAATTATATAAAACTATTTTTTTTAGATACTACGACTACTGAATATTCTACTCAAAATAACTGTGAACAAAGCATAGGAATACAGATTCTAATAACTATGTAAGTAATTTCACATTGTTTCATTATGTGCACATAAATCTAAACACACGGAAATAATGACTTTTGCCCCACATATTTCTTTTTTTCTGTAGATACTACGACTACTGAATATTCTACTCAAAATAACTGTGAACAAAGCATAGGAATACAGATTCTAATAACTATGTAAGTAATTTCACATTGTTTCATTATGTGCACATATATCTAAACACACAGAAATAATGACTTTTGCCCCACATATTTCTTTTTTTATGTAGATACTACGACTACTGAATATTCTACTCAAAATAACTGTGAACAAAGCATAGGAATACAGATTCTAATAACTATGTAAGAAATTTCACATTGTTTCATTATGTGCACATAAATCTAAACACACAGAAATAATGACTTTTGCCCCACATATTTCTATTTTTCTGTAGATTCTACTACTGAAAACTGCACTACTAATGAACTAAGGACATCAGTACTATTTCTACAATACATTTTACTAAGTAAGTATTATGCAACTGAAATAAATGTGGAAAAACCATACAAACATTTAGAACTGTTCTAATTATTTTCTATTATATATTGTTTATTTACAGAGCAAACACGACGAATAGATATACAGACATAATACAGAACTCCACATTCTGAATAATACAGATAATAATCACAAAGTAAGTATATTAAAGAACATAATTTCCAGATAATCTATTAAAAAACGTACCAACATGGTGATTATTCTAACACATATGTTCCTTTTTTTTTAAGATAACACTACAAACTACTCTCCAAAAGCTGAAGAAACAACTATACTGGCAAAGACCAACCTAAAAAAATATGTAAGTATCTTCACAATGTGAATCATGAAGATACACTTTTGTAGTAGAAATGAGCTCTAACATTTCAAATGTACCGAAACATTAATTAATAATATACTACTTTCATGTTTTTCATAACAGCTACAACAACATCACAAACAATTATCCCCAACTAAAGAAGCAAGCAACTCCTAATTTTGCTGTAAATTCTAAAACACGTAAGTATAAACATTCCTACTTATCACTAACATAGATTATTTATCACATTTAATTTGACATTAACAATTATATATATATTTTATAGATATACAAAGTCCAAAATGACAGAAGGAGCCGAATTTGTGACCAGCCAGAAAGGAAAACTATTACTATGCTACATGGGTTACACTTATACACAAGAAAAGCAATATGACATGAAAGTTAATTGGAAATGTTGTAAATATTATTCTAACAAGTGCTTGGAAGAGCAACAACTAGAGAAGCTACAGTACTGTATACTAGGGAACACAATCATCCACCTAATGTTACTGAAATAGAAGTTAGAACAGCTTTGGAAAATATAAAAGAAGCTAGTACAGGTTCCCAAAAGCAAACAAATGTCATTTTAAAAGAAGCCATTCCTAAAATCCCCAAAACAGCCACAACCCAAATGCCAAATATTCTCTCCTTAAAAAGAACTATAGCACGAACTAAAAAAGCTACTACTGCTACAACACCATCTCCCAGAACATATCAGGATATAAATTTAACTGCAAACCAAATAATCACTTTAAATAAACAACCATTTATAGTTTACGACAACGAAAACAATGACAAAAGGCTTATAATTTTTGGTACCAATATGAATTTAGTTAAACTGCAGCAAAGCCAATATTGGATGATGGATGGAACATTTAACATCTGTCCCAAACCATTTTTCCAATTATACACAATACATGGCCCGTACCACAACTGCAACATACCTTTGCTATATGCACTATTGCCAAACAAAAATAATTCCACATATATGGAATTATTAAATATAGTATAACAAAAAACTAATGATTTTTCTCCAGAAAAAATCATTCTCGATTTTGAGCATGCAAGGCTCTCAACTATCCTAAAAATCCACCCCCATACCTGCATTCAAGGCTGCTATTATCATTTAAACCAGTGTTTATGGAGACACCTTCAAAAAACTACCCTAAGGGGGTGTGGCCAAGATGGCGGCGTGAGCGGACGCTTCCTCCCGTAGCTCCTCCGGCCCGGCTCAGCTCGAGCCCCGATTCCTGCGCTTCTCTCCCCCCGCGGTTGCACTGCGGGCGAGAGAACTGTGCCGGAGTTCTTGGGGCATGTTTTGATGCCACTTTGACTTCTGTTGCCCCGGGGGAAGTCCCCAAAAAGTTTGTTCACCGATCGACCCGAAGAGGGGAGCCTGGGTCGCCCCGAGGAGAAGGGCCTGGAGGCGGAGCATATTGCGGCGCTGTCTGCGCGCCTCGGCTGAGTCGAGGGCTGAACGCTGGAGATCCCGGGGGACGGACTAGACGGACTCCGCGGAGTGTGGAGGCCTCCTGTCCGGCGCCCTGGTGGCCAGGACCATCGCTGGGAGACGGACCCCAGCCCTGCGACGGCGATCTACCCCCCTGCCATGGGTATCGGAGTGTGACGCCTTGCGGACCCCGAGCCTGGAAGAGTGGAACGGTGGAGTCTGAGCGGAGCCCGGGACGGGCGTATTGGTCGATGGTACTGGGAGACATTGGGTTCGCACTTCCCCGACCCGTTGCCATTCGAGGGTCGCCCGTAGACTGGCTGGCCTGGGCTGGCATCCTGGGTTCCGCCCTCCCGCCATCTTGTCTTTGCGGAACTAATACTGGTGACCCTCGCCCGCGCCCTGGTCATGCGGGCGCCTTGGTTTCTCCTGGTGCCTACACATCTGCTGTCCTCCCTGGGGGCACACGGCTAAAAGCCTCCGACTTGGACATTGCTGACCGCCTTGCTTGGCCCGATGGTCGTCTTGCCCTGACCCGGGCCGCCATTTTGTCGCCTGTGACGCACTACCCTTGTCCTCGGCGAGGACTTCACATCTGGTGCCCACGGGCGGCTGGGCGCGTCTACAACGGCCGGCTCTAGGCTTCACCCACCGCGGAGGCCAGGATGGCCGGAAGACGAGGCGCAGCACGGGGAGATCGCACTTTGCCGGACATGCTCGGCAGGGCCCAGCAACTACGCGACAGGGCGCAGCCGTCCCCGGGGTCCTCCCGGGCCTCAACGGACGCCACCGGAGGCGAACCACCTGTCACGAGGTCCTTCATGGAAGACCTATTCAGCTCCCTCAAGGAGGAATTTCAGACTCTCAAGACCGAGGTGGCGGGAGAGGTCCGTGAAGTGCGTAGAGAAATCGAAGGCCTGGGCGAGCGAGTCGACACTGTGGAAACGGCGGCCCAGCGTCGCGACGAGGAGATAGTTCATCTCCAGCAGGACGTCCTCCGCCTACGGGAGCGGTGTGTCGAGCTCCAGGCCCACTCGGAGGACCTCGAGAACAGATCCAGGCGGAATAACATCCGGGTGCGGGGCGTTCCGTCCGCGGATGAGGGTGCGGACCTAGTGGCCTATCTGCAGGACCTGTTCCGCGACATCTTGGGAGAAGGAGCGGACTTCCCGATCCGCATAGACAGAGCACACAGGGTGGGCCGCCAACGACAATCATCGGCACCCCCGCCTGATATCCTGGCATTCCTGCCGGATTTCCCCCTAAAGGAGCGCATTATGACTGAGGCCCGCAGGAAACAGCCGCTGTCCTTTCGAGAACGGCCCATGGCGCTCTATCAGGACCTGTCCGCCATCACACTGCAGAAGCGCAGGTCCTTCCGCATCGCCACGGACTTCCTGCGAGAGCATGAGACGGCCTATTCCTGGGGTCACCCCTTCCGTCTTATTTTTCGATGGAATGGGGTGTTACATCAGCTGCACTCCTTACAAGATGTCTGTGGGGTACTGGGACTCACAGCTACGGAGGAAGAAGGGGCCACACCCGCATGGAGGCGCCCCGAGCGGCGGGGCCGACGGAGATCGAGGAGGCGCCAATCGTCGGCGACGGCGAGTCGCCCTGACTCCCCTACCATCAGGACGGATATGGCGGAGGCCCTGAGGACTGCGGCCAGGAACTTGCCTGACTCCAATGGCGTGGCCCAGACGGCCTAACTTTACTCCGGGGGGAGAGACTCATAGCTTCTTCGATGCTGGGTTGGGGCTGGGGGTTGGGGGGAGAGGTTGGAGGTGTGTGGCTGAACGTCCACTTGACGGTTTTCTGCAGACTCGCCCACTTGGGCTAGACTGAGACTATGGGGTGTTTTTTCTTGTTTTTGGTTTTGGCTGGTTGCCATGGGTTGGTTTTGGGGGGGTTTCAAAGCTGGTTTGGTGTTGGGGGGGTCCCGTCCGATACTGTCCGAACACATGCGGAGCCGATTCTGGCCTTCCCTGCGCCCCTGCCCCGCGCGCCCCTTCCACTGATCCCACGCTTGCTGCACAGCGCTTTGCTTCCCTGGGAGTGATGCCGCCCCTGAAAGTAGTGACCCTTAATGTTAAGGGTCTGAACAACCCTGTGAAGCGTAGGGCGATCCTTTCCCTGCTAGAAGGGTCGCAGGCGGATATCTGCCTCCTGCAGGAAACCCATTTACTCTCTAAAGATTGCCATAGGCTGCGCTCTGCCAAGTTCCCCACGCAACTCTTTTCCTCGGCTGCGACTAAGACTGCAGGGGTAGCCATCCTTCTAGCCAGCTCCTTCCGAGGTGAGGTGCTGTATAAACATGCTGAGCAGAAGGGGAGGCTCCTAGTGTATCGCATGCGTCTGGGGGGTGTTGCCTTTACGGTTGGTTCCGTATACAGCCCAAATGACCACCAGGATCGCTTCCTGGAATCTGTGTTGGTAGACGTTACTGCCTCGCCCGACCGCCACGTCATCTTGGGGGGAGACCTGAACATGGTCTTCGATTCCACCTTGGATAGGTCGGCCCAGCGCTTTCCGCAGACGGGGGAGCTTTCTAGAACGGTACAGGACCAGATCGCAGAGATGGATCTGCACGACCTCTGGCGCACCATGCACCCCGCCGATAGGGACTACTCATATTTCTCCCACGCACACCGCACTTACTCGCGGTTGGATTACCTCTTGGTGAGCGGACCGCTCCGCTTAGCCGCCACGGCGGCAGACATCGGGGTTCTGTCCCTGTCCGACCATGCGCCGGTCTCCGGAGTTTTTGCTTGGCCGGCGGCCCCCCCCTCCAGAGGGATGTGGCGGCTTCGGGACACGCTTCTCCATAAGAAATCGGTGGTGAAGCGAGTGGAGGAGGTCATCCAGGAGTACCTGACCCACAATAGCAACCCCGATACGTCCCTGGCAACGCAGTGGGCGGCTTTGAAAGCGGTCGTCAGAGGGGAATTTATCTCCATCTCCTCGGCGGAGAACAAGGAGCGTCAACGCAAGAGGGAGGAACTAACGGCGCAGGTCAGGGAACTCGAGCAGGTTCACCGCCGGACGGGGGCGCCTCGGGTTTGGAGGCAGCTGAAGGCGGCGCGGAAACTACTCTCTGCGTTGGACCTGGACAGGGCGGAGTATGCGGCGTTGCGCCTGAAACATGCCTTTTACACCGGCGGAGATAGATGCGGTAAGCTCCTGGCCCACCGGCTCAGGGCTGCGCAGCAACGCAACGTCGTAAAGGAGCTAGTGGGAGCAGATGGAGTCCCGGTTTCCGGTGACGCGGAGGTGGCGGATTCCTTCCGTGCCTTTTACGAGGCGCTGTACGCTGCGGAGCCCTCCCCACCGGGAGAGGCCGAGGCCTACCTGGAATCGGTAACCCTCCCGGCCTTGGACCCCGCCCAGGCGGACCACCTGGAGAGGGATATTCACGTGGAGGAAGTCATCTCCGCTATTGCACGGCTGAAACACGGCAAGGCCCCGGGCCCGGATGGCTATACGGCCTTGTTTTACAAGACCTTCTGTCCCACTGTCGCGCCTCTCCTGGCTCGCTTATTCAACTCCTTCTCCGAACCGGGTGCCATCCCGCCGGACCTTCTTTCGGCAACCGTGTCGGTTATCCCGAAACCGGGAAAGGACCGGACTCTATGCGGCTCGTATCGGCCCATCTCGCTTCTAAATGTGGACCTCAAGCTTTACACAGGGATCTTGGCGGCCAGACTGGGTCTACATCTACCAGGTTTGGTGGAGGCGGACCAGGCCGGCTTTGTACCCGGCAGGCAGACGGTCGACAACACCAAGAGGGTGACGCACGTGCTGGAAAAGGCCTCACGCGTCCCGGGGGAGCGGATGCTGCTATCGGTAGGCGCGGAGAAGGCCTTTGATAGGGTTCATTGGCCGTACCTCGAGCTGGTTCTTGGGAAACTGGGGATCGGCGAGAAGTTCCGCACTATGATCTTTAATTGCTGTAAGAGACCGTCAGCATCGGTGCGTGTCAACGGACACAGCTCCAGCAGCTTTGCCATTGAGCGTGGCACGAGACAGGGTTGCCCCCTTTCACCGCTCCTGTTTGCCCTCTATATGGAGCCGTTTGCCCAGAGGATTCGTGATAACCCGGACGCTATCGGGGTGAAGATGGGGCAGTACACACATACTGTCAGCCTGTATGCGGACGATGTCTTGCTGACCCTGGATGACCCTAGGCGGTCGCTCCCTGCCTGCGTCCAGGAACTGAATTCCTTTGCCCGCGTGGCAGGCTTCAAAATGAATATGTCTAAGTCGGCCGCCCTGGACGTGTCCCTCTCTGTTGACACCAGGCGGGACCTCCAGCGTCTTTTTCCTCTGCAATGGTCCTCCTCCACGGTGCCTTACCTGGGGATTTTGCTTGCGCCTTCCCTGCCTGCAATGGTCGCTGCTAACTATTCCTCTCTGGGCAAAAAGATCAAAGAGGAACTCGGCCGATGGAACAAGGGCCTGCTCTCGTGGCTGGGCCGTATCGCAGCGGTGAAGATGACGATACTGCCTCAGATCCTGTATCTTTTTCGCGCTTTACCTCTCCAGCCCCCTGTAGGTTGGATACAACAGGCGCAGGCAGACATCTCCCGCTTTGTGTGGCAGGGCCGTAAGCCTCGGATGAAGCGGGTCCTCTCCATGCTTGCCCCGGAGGCGGGGGGTCTCGGGGTCCCGGACCTCCGGAAGTACTTCCAGGCGGCACAACTTCGGTACCTGGTGGAGTGGAGCCGGTGGGAATCGGACAAGCACTGGCTCTTTCAAGACCAGGCAGTTGCGGGCCGTACACTCCAGGAGGTCCCGTTCCTGCGGCGCACTCACCGCCCGCCTAATCTCTACGCCTCTTTTATCACCCGGGTTCCGCTGAGAGTGTGGGACGCGGTGTGTGAGCTTCGCGAGCTCACCACTTTTCCATCGCCGCTCACTCCCATTGCTGGCAATCCAGACTTCACTCCTGGCCTGGAACCGGGAGCCTTTTCCCACTGGGTGAGCGCGGGTTGCAGGGCGCTTTTCCAGATCTATGGACCGGAGGGCGTACTCCCCTTCCAGCAGCTCCGACAGGAGTTTGGCCTGACGGAAGGGGACAGATTGCGTTATATGCAAGTCCGCCACTGGGCTCTACAACCCCCAGTGCGCGACGTCGCTGCCCGTTCGATTACGCCCTATGAGCGATGGCTGGTAACCCGGACCTCGGATGCCAAGCTTATCACCGACTTGTACAAGTTTCTCCAACCCCCGCCGTTTCATTACCATAACCCAGGGAGGGAGCGCTGGCACAGGGAATTGGGCAGAACCCTGAGCCACAAGGAGTGGGACAGGATTGCGTATCGGGCGAGGCACTCTGCGTACCACACTGGGCTGATTGAGACCTTTACTAAGGTGTCCACCTATTGGTATTACACCCCGGAGCGGCTCTACGAGATGCGCAAAGTCGGCGATAAAGGTTGCTGGCGCGGCTGCGGACAGGAGGGTACCCTTACGCACATTCTCTGGGAGTGCCCGGTGCTGTTGGCCTATTGGACAGAGGTCTTGGATGAGGTGGACAGGCATTTTGAGATTGAGCTCCCGCGCTTCCCTGCGTATGTCTTGCTAGGCCTCCCCAACGACCTGATGTACCCGCTGAAGTCCCGCAGGGGTAGGCAGATTGCGATTGCGCTGGGCTCCGCGGTTCAAAACATCCTTGTACTCTGGCGTACCCCCACTGCCCCCTCTATCACTGGTTGGTTACACAGGCTCTGGCAGGTACTGGGCATGGAGAAGATTTCGTTGACGGTGGCTGGGAATGTTGACCAGTTTGAAGAACTCTGGCACCCCTTTTTGGCACTGTTGTCCACGGAATTTCGCGAGCTCACATGCCCACGGTACCTGCGACTTCTTAGGCTGACGCCGCCGGCGGCTCCAGCGGAGTGAATGTGCGGGATCAGGGGTTTGGGACTGGGGGTGGGGGGCGGGGTTATATGCTTCTAATGCTGACCTTCGGACAGGGATGTTGGGGTATTGTTTTCTTCCTTTTCTTCCTTTGCTTCTCTTTCTCCTAATTTTCCGGGGTTGGGGGGCTGGAGGGATGGTGTGTTTTTTTACTGTGTTGCGGGACGCTATTCCAGCTCGGCCTTGCTAAGGGAATGGGGGTCTACTGGGGGGTCATTCGCGATGCCTTATTGCCTAAAGACTTATGCCTTGTTACCCTCTGGGGCTTCCTGTCTCCCTACTTTCCTTCTGAACCGCTGCAACATCTTGCTTTTTGTACTGTATGTTCGCTTGACCTCCTATTCCCTTCCCCATGTTTTTTTATACCTGAATAAAATACTTTAAACCTAAAAAACTACGCTAAGTGTCGAATATGCTACAAACTCTTCTTTTGCTTTCCAAATTAAAAAACTCATTGCACTTGCTTATGTCCCTGAAACAGATGTAGCTGAACACTACAACATGCTTATAGACAGCCCCTTCTACAAACAAAATGAAGCTAAATTAAGTCCATTTCTCGACTACTTTGAAGACACCTGGGTAGGCAGACTCCACAGATCTGGCCACAGACGAAATCCCAAATTCCTCATACCCTGGTGGAACGTTTACAAAAGTACCCTTAACGGAGAATCAAAAACTAACAATGCAGTGGAAGGTTGGCACAATGCATTTGTACAATCAACTGGCAGAACCAAACCTACTCTAGAACATTTCATTAAATGCCTACAGAAAGAACAGAGCTACCAGGAATTTAGAATGGACCAATCTGTCTCTGAACTTGTCCCTAAAACATCAAAGCAAAATAAACAAATGCACAAGTACCTGGAAGAACAAGTAAAACTTTACCCTAGTACAAAAGGCATAGAATACCTAAACATCATAGCCAAAACACTACTCTAATTAATTTCCAAAATGTTATAAAACACTAAAACTATCACCTAAGTATGCAAAAATATGTAACGTGAGCTTCTAAAGTATTTAATGTATGCAATATATAGAGATATTATTATAATATATGCACACATTAAAACTAAATAACAAGTAAAACACAATTCCATAATAAAAATAACATTACCCACCCACACAAAATAAGAAAGCAAGGACTTACCAATCATGTTGTCAATCCAATAACGTCCTTCTCCACCAAAGTAATCCAGGTAGTGCAAAATTAACCCCCAAAAAAAAGTAAAAATACAACTGTCCCAAAATTAAGAAATCCACGTTGTCCAGAGCCATCGAATAACCATAAAAAACCCGAAAAAGTAGAAAAATAGAAAGAATCGCTCCTGGAAAACCGAAAAATGTAAAGAAGTGTTTGTAAAGCAGTGTTGAATTAAACAAACAAACACTTCCTTAAAAAAAAAAATGGAACTTCCGAAGTAGCGTACACCTATGACAAAAACATAGAAAACAGACATTCCCACCCACATTAATTAGCTAGTAATTAGGTACAAACATATTAAAATTGATGATTTCACCTGTAGATATACCCTAAAAGACTAAAAATCTCTCTATAAATGATGAGTTAACTAACTAACACTACGTGTATATACCATAAGTAATTATTTGTTTTCGAAATCTAAAACATAACTCCCTCACATTCAACAACACTAAATATAAGGTCACTAGTCTCAAAACATCATAAAAATACACACAAAACATATAAAATAAACCTTACCTGAAGCGACGTGAAGTGTCTCCCAACCGCGATCAGCCCTTCTTCCAAATAACCCAAAACGACCTAACCCGGTTACAAAATAAAGCACCCAAAAGCAATAAAATAGTCCCAAGTATAAAATATAATATCTATACTTAACTAAATAGGCAAAAATAAACATTAAGTTTCTAATATTGTAAAAAAGGTTTTACTTTAATCCTACAATGATTTGATTAACAAATATGTAAATGAATGTAATAAATAAATATTATGAAAACAATAATATTTATGTTAACAATGTCTAGAAATATAACTACATTGTCCCAAATTATAATAATGTAAAAATGTGTTAAAAATGTGTGTCTTATATTATAAATATTTGATGTTTAGAAATGAAGTTGAAAAAATCATAATAGAAAAATACTTTTGATATTTCTACATTTCTTTCTGAAATTACAATATGTAAAAGAGATAATAAATATATATTTTTTTTTTTTAAATTATGAAAATAATAATGCTTCTGTATAGTTGCTTATCATTGTGTTTATAAAATATGTTTTTAAAACCAAATGTAATAAAAATATTTTTGTTATGAAATAACATTTTATTTGTGAAACATAAATAAAAATAATGTTTCTACAATCATGTTGAACTATTTTTATCATTATCTTACTAGAATGTAACAATCTTATTAGAAATTTTGCACTGTATATTAAATGTGAGTATATGTTGGACTCTAATAATGTAATTATTAATATACCAAATCCAGTGTACATAAAATTAGAGTAGGTGTAATTTTATTTTTTAGTAATTTCCTTTAATTGATGGAATTTCAATTTATTTTATTTGTACCCTGTACGACTGTACCCCAAAAACTGAAAACTGACCCTGAACCCTAAAAATACCCCTTTACCCAAAAACTGAAAACTGACCCTGAACCCAAGAAATACCCCTTGTCCCAAAAACTGAAAACTGACCCTAAACCCTAAAAATACCTCTTTACCCAAAAACTGAAAACTGACCCTGAACCCAAAAAATACCCCTTTACCCAAAAACTGAAAACTGACCCTGAACCCAAAATATACCCCTTTACCCAAAAACTGAAAACTGACCCTGAACCCAAAAAGTACCCCTTTACCCAAAAACTGAAAACTGACCCTGAACCCAAAAAATACCCCTTTACCCAAAAACTGAAAACTGACCCTGAACCCAAAAAATACCCCTTTACCCAAAAACTGAAAACTGACCCTGAACCCAAAAAATACCCCTTTACCCAAAAACTGAAAACTGACCCTGAACCCAAGAAATACCCCTTTACCCAAAAACTGAAAACTGACCCTGAACCCTAAAAATACCCCTTTACCCAAAAACTGAAAACTCACCCAGAACCCAAAAAATCCCCCTTTAACCAAAAACTGAAAACTGACCCTGAACCCAAAAAATACCCTTTTACCCAAAAACTGAAAACTGACCCTGAACCCAAAAAATACCCCTTTACCCAAAAACTGAAAACTGACCCTGAACCCAAGAAATACCCCTTTACCCAAAAACTGAAAACTGACCCTGAACCCTAAAAATACCTCTTTACCCAAAAACTGAAAACTGACCCTGAACCCTAAAAATACCCCTTTACCCAAAAACTGAGAACTGACCCAGAACCCAAAAAATACCCCTTTACCCAAAAACTGAAAACTGACCCTGAACCCAAAATATACCCCTTTACCCAAAAACTGAAAACTGACCCTGAACCCTAAAAATACTCCTTTACCCAAAATTAATTATTATTATTTAATTACCAATTAATTATTAATTAACAATAACAATAAAGTAAATATATTAGCACATTAGCTGTAATTAATTAAATTTAATAATAATAATATTTTTTCAAAATTAATTAACAATAACAAAAAATATTATAATATAAAAAAATTAAGGTAATTAATATAATTAACTAATAATGATAATTAATTACCAATTAATAATCAATTAAAAATATATACTAAATTATATTAATTAATTAACTAATTAATTTGAATTAATTACCAATTATTTATAATTTAAATATATTTCCAAACTTATATTAATTAAATTTTTATTATTAAATTACTTCCCACCCTTATCCCCTATAAACCCAATAACCCGCTCCTAAAACTTGATATCTATTATTATTTTTTTATATTATTTATTTATAAAAAAAAATTTTTTTTTTTTTTTATTTTTTATTATTTTAGGTTTTTTTACATACATTTTAATACACTCCCCACTCTTATCCCCTATAAACCCAATTACCTGCTCCTAAAACTAGATATGTTTATTTTAAAAAAAATGTAATTAAATATATTTTAATTATTTTCAATAGACCTTTTTATCAAAATTTTATGTACAATTATTTTATTTTTTCCTTTACTATTTATTTTTTCCATTAATACACGATATTTTGTATTGTCGATATTTTGTCATACGATATTATTGTTTTCGATATTTATACTTACTTACCTATTACGATATTTTTGTATCCGATATTTTTGCATCCCAATATTTTGTACCTTCGATATTTTATCTTCGATATTTTGTCTTTACGATCTTTTATTTTCGATATTTTGTCTGATTACCCATGCAACCACCATCCTTGATCTTGCAACCACCATCCTTCATCTTGCCTCCACCATGCTACATCTTGCAATCCCCATCCTCCATGTTGCAACCACCATCTCCCATCTTGCAACCACCAACCTTCATCTTGCAACCACCATCCTCCATCTTGCAACCACCATCCTCCATCTTGCAACCACCATCCTCCATTCTCCAACCACCATCCACCATCTTGCAACCACCGACCTTTATCTTGCAACCACCATCCTCCATCTTGCAAACACCATTCGTACAAGCATAAAGATGCTCACCATTTATAAAGCGGTAACCATAATGACCGTTGCACAATCACCCCGTGCACATGTTTTGGTGACAATTTCGGCAATTCAATCATGCAATATGCCTGGACAAGGACATCTGATGGACGTGGCTGACGGGCACCGCGTGTGAACTCTCTCACTCACTATTTCTCACAAACATATTGAAATAAGCTCTGGCCACACTCCACCTTCTACTTTTGTAACACAACCTCAAAACTTAAACATTAATGTGTAACTCCCCAAATTCCAAGCCTGAGAAAATCTTACAGAACAAATGGATGACAGCTGTTCGAAATAAACATGAGCTTATTTGAGTGAAGTAAACCTGTAATAGCATTACTCAAACACCAAGGTAAAATTAAATTAATGGTTAATGTTGCTTGGCCAGCCATGAAACCAGATAATTATTTCTAGCTATCTTTTATTGTATGTTTTTTTCTTTGGTTGATCAGGGCTAAATTTTTACTTCTGCAGCTAAACAATATGTGTCTTTGAAGCATTCTGTCTTCTAGATATGTTTCCTCTGATCTGCATCGCCTCTAGCAACACTTTAAGTAAATGAGCAATTAAAGCTGCCACATACAGTTTTTGTTTGCATCGCCCCCACTTGGACCACTTAAAAAGAGGTTGCATCAGTTACAGATCAAAAGCGGCTCAGGCTCCTGTGAAAATATGTTTCATACCAAGCAGCGCAGGAAACTTAGTTGAAAGGTGCACATGTTGGAACGGGGTAAGTCTTTAATTGTAAAATAAAATTCCTTAGCATCTGAAGGCCGCAGAGATGCAAAAGAAAATCAGGCTGATATCAGCTGGCTGGCAGGACGTAGGAAGCAAAGTAGGCGGCTTTGTAAACGAGCCCCGTAGGAAGAGCTGATTAGAAGTAGGAAGCAGGTGAGCAGTAAGAAGATAACGATCAGCCTACGCTACATGAGAGCATCGCAAAGTTGTAAAAGAAAATCAGCATGATGAACTAACCAAAAGATTGGTTTAAGTAACCATGCAAAAAAATTGGGATATCAAATTTCTTTAAAAATGTGTGTATTATGCTCAGATTGGGCCCGATTCACAGAACTAACTTAAGACAAAATCCTAAACTTACTCATTTGGGCATTCACAGAAGTTAGGATTTTGTCTTAAGACAAACTTAAGACAGACTTAAGACAAAATCCTAACTTAAGTCTGTCTTAAGTTTGTCTTAAGACAAAATCCTAACTTCTGTGAATACCAAAAGTAGTAAGTTTGGGATGTTGTCTTAAGTTAGTTCTGTGAATCGGGCCCATTGTTTTTACTTCTGACCATATATGCTTTTGGTATTATATTATCCCAATTGTCTGTTTTCCTGCCTCTCACCTCCCTTTATTTATTCCTCCAACATTGGTTTAATTGCATTACCTCGTTGAACTCTGTTGATCTCTAATAAACGTCCTTTAAACTTAAAAAAATATGGGGGTATTGCTGGATAGAACTGATAACTTTGAAGGCCCTTGTTAGAGGGATCCGAAACTTCTGATGGGTGTGGAAAAAGGGGGTTACTGACCTCATCAGATTAAAAGTTTTGAAGAACTATTGCAAGGCCAAGGTGCTTCACCTAGACATTTCACCTTCTACCAGCAGGTGATGCCTCCTGGGGAGATACTATGGGAAAGCATGCAGAAATCAGCATAGTAAATCGTATTCCCACATTTTATTTACCAAAATGGCGCCTATTCTCCCCTCCTGGGGTTACCGGGGTCACCCGTGATGGTAATTTCAGGGGAGGGACATACGAGTGATTATTCTGGACAACACCTAATAAGGACCTTGGACAAATATTACATGTGAGACAGTTTATATTCTCTCCCCTTCTACCCTCTGGCACTCCAGGAGGGGCTTAGCTTCCATTAGTGTAGCGGGTGCAGTGGCACTGGGGCCTAAGGTTTGAAGCAATGACTTAGCGAAGGGGGGTCAGGGGGGATGGTCGACAGCAGCCCCGCTCTTCCATGCGGCCGCAGCGGGGTAGCAAAGACAGGGACCGCCACGGGCGGCAAAGTGTTAGCTACGCCACTGGTCTGAAGGCCCCACTGAATTATGGATTATTGCTGTATTTCACAATTCAAACAACAGCCCGGGCCCATTTTCTTCTTTACAGATGGCCCGTTACACCACTGTTAATGGGGTCCATCCCACAGGAATCTGTGTTTTGAACTGATTTTCACCACATATTTCTCCTGCTCTCAGCATGCGGAGTGCCATAGTGAAAAACTCAGAATGCACAGTATTTCAGCTTTACTTGTAATCTTAAAAGGACTGGTAACTCTTCTTACTGATCACATTGGTGTTAATTGGGAACTAGTAATCAACATGAGGGATTGATTTTCTGATGTGGAAATATATCTGCACGGATAAAGGAAAGAGGGTTTACAACGTCCGAGCCTCTCAGAATCTAACAGCAAGGGTGGTGCAAAGATTTGTTTTGCTCTTGGTGAAATTGCATTGTGCTTTCCTCTTGAATTACCTGCAAGACAGACACATTTGATGGCTGCAATGGTGACCACTGTCTGCTGGCAGCCTAGACATGTGCTTGCAAATCTCATGTGACCCACGTCTCTGGTTGGATCATGGAGGACGGTGTGGGGTGTAGAGAAGCCTCAATATACTTTACGTGGAACCACCTTCCTCTCTGGCTCAGATGTGGAAAGATCTATGCCACCTTCAGCAAGGGTCTTAAAGCTTGTCTTTGACTTAGTGACTGCAAACCACAACTCTGCAACTTTTCTCTATGTCTACGGTCTAACCAGATCCCTTTCTCTGGTGTGATTGGGACGGACCTCAAGGACATCAAAGTGCTTTGTAAAATATATAATTCGAGAGCAAATATTTTAACATGTTGTGCTTTTTTCCAAGTCTGCTTTCTTTGTTTTTTTCACTCAAATGCTTGTTTGGTCATGCAGAACAACATCATGAGTTGCATTTTATTTACTTGGATCAGATTCTGCTCGCTCCATGAACCAATATGTGTGTCATTTTGTGTGTCGTCAAGACTATTGTTGAGACTAGAAATGGTGTTATTCATCTCTATGGGAAACGCTTAGATGTGTAAAAGGGAAAAGCGATTGAACGTCCCACGACTACACATATCTCACAAGGTTCATATGTGGTTGATATTGTGCTCCGTCTATGTAAGTGTGCTTTATTATAACAAAAGGTTTGTCTGAATGTGATGTTTTAGGGAGAGGATTAACTTGAGGATGTCACATCTGATATATATACCTTCTAAATATTATGTTCAATAATCCCTGCATGTGTATGACCCCTGACCCTGTGCTCAGAACGTTGATGTTGTCATTTCTGATTCTCCCTCTGGACATTTCTCTCATTTCCAGCATCTCACTGTGCTGTGCAGATCTGTGTGTGGATACTCTTATTCCCTTCGTGAGCAATAGATTCCCATTGCTCTTTCACTTGAGGCCTTGTTGTTCCTGGACCCAGCTCTCTTTTTTGGCACTGCCCTAGCATTTTGCCCAGTTCCCAAAGTTCCCTAACCATTCCTGTAGGCATTTCCTCTACTCTTCTTTGTGTCGCCATGGTCTTGCAAGGAGATTTGTTCCTATTCTCCGAGAATACGGAGTGGAACACAATATCCAAGACATTGTTGCTGCTTGATCAGTTGTCGTCCTCCTCTCAGGCCATGGTCTTCACTGTTGCCTGAGGTTGGCAATGGAAATATAGAAAGTATGAAGAATGGACAACATGGCAGCCTATGTCATTGCTTAAAAAATGATTTCTTACTATTTGCATAAACAATTTCACTTGAAGAGCCACTATGTTTACATTCTAAAACCTAGAAGCCCTTTAAATTTACCAGTTAAGGCCAGCAATGCAATTAGATCTTCTATCCAAAGCAACATTTATACTCTCCCGTTTGATGTCAAACATGGCATCAGAAATGACACTATTGATGACAGGATTGATAAAATCCATGTTACTTCACATGATCAGTGCCTTCATTGAAGGCACTCACTGATCCTACATTCAAGAGTCTAATGGATCCAACCATACGCACAAGACTTTGGGTGCAGAAACTGGCCTTCGATCAGACCCTGTGCTCATCTGGAAGTGCTGAGGTCGAAAACCACTTTGTCCACACAAAGGGGTGACTGGTCATAACCTTCAACTGTCCCCAGTGAATTTCAGAAGCACGGAGTGGCCTTTTATCAGGTCATGCATTTAAGACTCCTATCTCAATGGACTCAGCATTCGCTCATCACCCCTTTGACATCTTTTTTAATGTCAGCTCCCACAATAAGTGTTGTGAATGGGAAGCTTGGCAATAAACAGTGACTGACAGTTTTAGGAAAACGTCTGGTAGTCTTCTGAGTTGGCCAATATTATAACGTATCATGTTTTTTGCATTCTGGTTTTGCACTTATGCTCTGAAAGGCAATAATCTAAAGACATTGGAAATAATCAGTTGTCACAAATGTGTGATTTACATGTGCAAATAATTCACAAAATTGAATTTGCACCCAAAATAATCTAGCCCTGTGATGCATCACTCTTTCATTGGGTAATATTTTACTCAGGTAATTTCTCCTCTATGTATTGGTAATGGGCGTCTAGGGGCAGGGATACTCGTAAAAGTTTGTTAACCCAAATACTCTTGCATTTGTGTGTAATCCCAAATTTTTCTAAACCATCCCCAATTTTTATATCCTATCACAGTGTCTCAACAATTCCAGCTCATGCCAAGCAGTTCACTGAGTGCCTTGCAGATATCCTCCTTCACATTCTCAATTTGGATCTTCTTGGGGACCCCTAACACTCTTAGCTGAGGCCCAGGCATCCAATTATTTTCTTCCAAAAGAATTAGGCCCTCAATCACAATTTATCTGAAGACCTCCGAATCCTCAATCGGCTCTCCATGGACTGTACCTGCCTCATTATGAAAGCCTGTTCTCTCTCAACTCTTGTCATTCTATTTTTTGGCCCTCCGTCTCCCCCCACTGCTCTCTCTATGTTACTCATTTTCTCTGCTATTTCAGAGCACATACCATTGTTGGTTCGTCGAAGAGTTCTCTTACGTGGAGTGTGGTCCATTTTCTCATCGGTTCTCCAAAGGTAAGCTTTCCTCCCTTTACCATGTGCTTCCCCCAAAGTTAAATCATGTGTGAACAAAATACATTTAGGAAAGAAAATATCAATACAGACTGAAGCAATCGGCAATGAAACCGTGAGTATAAATGCCAGAAAGAATTAATTTAACAGTGTTTGAATGTTTTATTTTATTTATTACTTAATTTAGTATTGTACTTCGTATTCATCTTTTGACATTGACTTCTATAAAATTCATATAGTCAGAGTACACAATTTCTCAATAGATACAGTAACCAACAATGTCATGGCTAAGCAATATAGTCGATCCTACGCGTGTTTCAGCTTACAGCCTTCATCAGGAAGCCATGATTAATGTTTCCAAGAGAAACCTGGACAAAAATAAAAATAATCAGAAATAGAAATCAGAGCACTGCCTCGGTCCATTATCTGTTTACAATTGCCTCTTAAACAGCATGACGTCAATATTAACAATACCATACTCCAGGACATTAAAAAAAAATGTTCCCCAAAGTTAAAGAAATGTACTCCCTGCATTGTTGCTTGTCTTCCATGGCCACCAGAGGCCAGAAGCTCACTCCCCACAGTTATCCTACCTATAGAGGACTCTCCGATTTCATCAGTGATCAAAGTCAGGATGCCACCAGATTATTTCTGGAGTCCTTGGGGTTTTGTCCACCCAGATTCTTCATTGAGCCTCCAGGGACCAAAACATTTCTGCATCAGCAAACTCCCTCACCAGTCTCCTCTCTGGGCACCAAGTTACTCTGCCATTGCTTATGTTCCTCTGTGGGTTCCTAGTATACTGTCCTTTTTGGTGGTGCATCTGTCACTAATACTAAAGCTGCCACCAAGCTACTCTGGTTCTTACCTTGTGCAACAGTCTTCCATGGAGTTGCCATCACAAATGAGTTCACTGTCATGCACTAGCATGCCACCCATAACAGGCCTGGGGCAATGCATTAGAAAGCTATAATGACACATCCTCTGGAGCAGGTCTCACTTGCACTCACCTTCAGAACTGGTGTCTCTGACCCATCTTCTTGCACCTGGATGTCGGAAGTCCTCAGAGTTAGGCTCTCCTCAGGGAGGAAGTGGTCTCGTGCTTCTGTTGAAGGCCATGGTCTTAGCCTCTAGTCATCCTTGTCCCAGCACGTGCTTAACACTTAATGACAGCCGCTTAAATGGGTCATCCAATGTGTGATGTCACAGCACATGGCACAGACCAAGCGGACATCATGAAACAAAGTAGCAATCCAGAATGCCAAATGTTGTTGTTACTAAGCAGGAATTGGCTGTTTTTGTATTAAAATTATTTATTGATATCTCAAAGCAACTTAAAGTATATACTGAATCATTTTCTCTAAAAAATAAAAGATATAGCAAAGAGCTTACATAAGTTAATCTGAATCAAAAAAAGTTTCAACTCTCAGATATTAATATAATACACATCAAACAAATCGGTTGTCCTTTCTGATGTACAGGCGCTCGCAAGACTATTCGCTCAGTCAACAACGCAAGATTCCATAGAACTTATTCTATGTTAAGCACTTAAACCCAGTATTGCGAAATTCTTTGTAGAAGGGGATGCACCCATTGTGCGGAGTGTCGGGCATGAGATGGTACTATAGGAGGATCTTCTTGAGTGGAAATAGATATCCTTATAATAGATCCTAAGTAAGGGTTCGAAATTAAGAAATCCCCAAAATGTCCTCAAAGTTAATTTGGGGCCCATCGGGAGACGGGGAGGGGAAAGACCGACCGGAGACAATATAAGGTGTGATAAAGGCCGCTTAATTGGGAACAGGTGCATCTTAACACAATTCCACATCCTTGGCCTTTGCCGTACAAAAGTAGACCTAACTAAATATACACATACCTGGCCAAACCCCTGTTCGCGTTCACGGACTTCAGATTCTCCGCCCACAGAGCGATCCGCGGACCCTCGTACCCCAACCGGAAACCCTCCCTGAAGCCACAACGCAGCACAGCTGCATCGTCCGCCCGCGGATAAGCCGCCAAGAGAGGTTCGAGCCTGTCCAGCCTAACTGGTGTATGAGCCTTTTCCCATGGCACCGCCCTCCCCCTGCCGCCCCCTCTCCCCCAACGGGAACTGTCGCCGGCTGCTGCCCCTGTGCGGGCCCTCCCCCGAGCCCCCAGCAGCGCACCACTGGGTGTCTCCTCCCGCACTTGGAGCATTCGTGCCGAAACCAGCACATTTGCTTGAGACAGGACCCCTTATTGAAGTCCCAGCAGGCCCCGACGCTGTTTGTACTCCCGGTGTCTCCCGAACCCACCCCCCACGGGTGGAGCGGACCGTAAAGGGGTGCGGCGCCACCAGAAGCCCACTGGCCATGTAGATGGTGCGGCCAAACTTCGCCCCACTCATCGTCTGCTGATACAAGTCCGCATCCAACAGTCCCCACTTCGCCTCTGGATCCAACGCCATGCGCGCCTGGAACTTCTCGTCGTAATTCGACCAAGCGTAACCTCCGTACGTCACTTGCGCCCGCCACACCACATCCATATACTTGAACAAAGCGAACGACCTGTCTGGATACTTTTCGCAGTATACACTGGCGTATATCAGGAAGGCAGCTGACCAATTCTCAATGGTCACTGGCACCTTGGGGCGCCTAGCTAACTCCTGTTCCTCCTCCTTCGAACCCTCCTTGGCCATCTGTGAAGCAGCTTCAAAATCTCCACATACTCCCCCTTCCAGATCTTCTACTTAGTTGCCAGTGACAAGTGCGCCCCCAGTGGTTTCGCTACCCCATATAAGGCAGCTTCCTGATCGCACATAACAACTCTCTTTCGCCCTGACGCCAGACGCCGCGACCCTCTGGACTTCGCCGCATCTCCCATCCCAGTGCTCACTGACGCCGCGTCTCCCGCCGCCTCCTCCATCTCCGTACACACCCCCGCATCCATCACATACCTGCTCTTCACCAATCTCATCAAATCCCCTCCCTCAGCATCCGTACCCACGACACCTGGCCCCCTCCAGTCACCCGGCCTCCATGAGGCCCGCCCAAGCCACTCCCCAACTGTGCACCGGCCTTACCTGGCGTCAAGGCTGCCATCCGCACCGGATCCCGCCGCCTAACCAGTTCCGCTGGGGGGGCCGTCACTTGCGGCACCGTCTGCCGGGGGCGTTCCTGCAAAATACTTCCAACAGCATTACTCGTTTCCCCCTCCCCCTCCCGAAGCTCCCCTTCCTCCTCTAACTCCATCTCCCCGCATCCTTCTCCATCCCCCCACTGCCTTGCCTGGCTACCTCCTGTGCTCACCCTGCTCAAACCTGCCTTGTCCCTGCACGCCTTCATCAATGCCCCCAAGTCCACGCTCTCCCTCCTCCCAATCTCTGCTTGGTAATCTGTGTAGCCTGACACATTTGCGCTCCATCCCCGTCCCCCGGCGGCCGTCTCGACCCATCGGGAGGGGGGCGTCGGAGACCTATGGCCGTGCGATCCGCTGTCATCACGTGCATGGTCCCTCGGTGGAGCGCGACCGCCCGTACAAGGCAGAGCCGGCCCATCCTCTTGGCGGGTTGGAGCCGCATGCTGCTCACACTCGCCCCCTGCCAACTGCTCCTGCCAAGAAAAAAGTGGGGAAGTCCAGCATGCCGAGGAAAACTCACCCCCCCCTTGCCCCCCAACCTCCTGGCGTGCCCCTCCCCCAGGCCGCCGAATGCCCTCCCCGTCGCGCCGGTTGTCCCCCTCACTCCTCTTCCCACCACCCCCACTCTGCACCCCCCCAACCCCCCACACGCCCCACATCCCCGCGACCCACCCTCGCTACCTCCTGCCACCCCCCACCCTCGTGACTCCACTCTCCGTACCCCCCTCCCTCCCCCCATTATCCCCCGTCCGCCACCACCCCCCGTGGCAATGCCTCGCCCCACCCCCACCCCCGCCCCCGTCCACCCTTGCCTCACCACACCTGCCCTCCATCCACCCTCACCCCCCGTGGCGACACCGTCCTGCTGGGCCCCACCGCGCCCCCCTCCCCCTCTGACGATGACCCCCAATCCAGGTCTTTTTCCGCCCCCTCCCCCTGCCCCCCCTCCGATTCCTCAATCAGCAACAGAGAGCCACCCCCCCTCCAGCTGGCCCCCCAGCCTCACCCCCGTCCGCACCCAGGGCCGGCCCCCCACCCCCTCACTCCCCACACCTTGGCAGCCAGGCAACCCCCCAGTACCCCCTCCCCCACCGGGCACACCCCCTTTCTGCACCACAGGCCCTTGCCCCCCTTCCCCCCCCGCCAACCCCTCCAACCTGGCACTCCTCCTCTTCTTCCGTGCACCCTCCCACCCCTCTCCCCACTGACAGCCCCCTTAGCTCCCCCGCGCCTCCCTCCAGTGCCCCGTCCGCCTCCACCTCGCAGTCCTTCCCCCCTCGCCCCCCCGCCCCCTCCACGAACTGCAGCGTCACCTTCTGCGCTCCCCCTTGCTTCTTCCCCGGCCCTTTACCCCGGTTCGGCGCCCCAGCCACCCGCCGACCGCCGACACGCGTTGCTCCGCCTTCCTTCCCCGCCCCTCCTCCCTCCTCCCGCGACCTCGGCGGCTCACAGGCCGCAACCGCCGCGCCATCTGCGGAGGCCTTACCCGGACATCTCCTCGCAGCAGGTCCATCCTGCCAGCTTCCCCCAAGAGGCGCAGAGCCTCTCCCACTTGGAGATCCCACAGCGTCTTCGCTGCCATGCCGCACACCAGGTAACGCCGCTCCAGCCGTCCGCGTCGCAGACCACAATACCCGCTGCCCTGCCGCTTGCCAAAATCTCACGACACACAAAGTCCATCTGAATTCAAGAAATGCTCGCCAACCTCCGCCGCTAAAACCCTCCTACTACCTACACTTCACCAAAACTCAACAACTCACAACAACTCTCCTGTCTAACTCGGCTGCTGGGTCACTGCCCCCAAAATGGTGTACAGTGACCCAAAATGGCCGTTCTTATACCCCCCAGCCCAAAGGTAGCCTAAGCCAGCCCAAATCCCCCCAAGGAGCCAAACCAGCCCAATCCTGGCTTCCTGTCCCCTGTCACCCCCCCCCCCCCCCTTTGCTCCCAGGCCCCAAAATTCCCCGGGGGGTGGGCGGGCCTCCCTCCGGTCGGCCATCCCCGCAAAGCCCCATTATAAGTCATTTTGGAGCAGGGCTTGTCAAAGACAATGACTTTGTTTCTGTACACCGGATCCAGCCCCACCCCCAGAACTTATACTCTACAGGCATGCATACATTTGTATAGCAAGGGCTTGGCCACTTCTCTGTATTTATGGTTAGTTCTTTTGGAACTCCACACTTCACTCTTACCCAAATCCTGGGGAAACTCACAATAATTCACAAAAAAGCTTTACTACTAGAGCCCCAAAATGATGTACAGGAACTCTGAAATAAAAATAAGTAAATAATGCCTACACCAGTGCTAAATTTGAGCCAGTGCTTGCCAGTGGGAGACACCAGCATATTTTTGGGGACTGACACTTATTTTTCTGTATAAGACATTTACCCAGAGCAAGGGAGTGAAAAACACACCCAGCAGAAAGACAGAGTAAAAGAAAGAAGGAAAACCAATCCCTCAGGGGGAAAGCAGGAACCTGCAAGAGTGAGATAAAGGGGCGGGTAGTAGTGGTGTCTGCAACCGAATGGGGTGCTGGGAAAGGGTGTTGGGGAAACAAGTGTATAACCGTGTCTCAGCCATCGGCATCAGACATAGGGCCAAAG